>NC_056734.1:253220456-253322956 GCF_019279795.1 Protopterus annectens
ATTGAGGAATGAAGTTGCATTAATTTTAGATATACAAAACTTCAAAAACAGGAGCAAGAGTTCACTGTTTAAAGTGATTTTAAACAAATTAAATAAATAAAATACTTTTTTTTTGCAAATCATTCAAACATTGTGGAACAAACTTCCACTTGGACTCCTTATCTACTTTTAAAATATATGTCGATGAATACACAAAAGACAGGAAATATATGCTTGAGCTCATGGAAGTTGCATTACTCTAAGATCTCAAAATCTGATTGCAACATTTTCACAGCTTATGAACTAAGTGCATGATGGACACAGTTCACTGACACATTGCTATAATACTGATTGTGTTTTCAGACTTTTGGATAATTAATATTGTAGATGACAGCCATGTATGTGATACTATCAGATCTCCTTCTGATTTTTATTATGGCAGAAATTACCCCTTATAAATAATGGGTGTACATGAAAAAAATGTTAAAATTAAATGTAAAAAAGTTTTGTATGGTCATATTTGGTAAGCAACTCTCTCCCTCATTGTACAGCATTGTCCACTTTCTAATTTTATAGGTAATTGACATGCATCAGTAATATAGCAGAGCATGCTGAAGACAGTAATATATTAATGACACACATTCTGATTAATTTGAGATGTGCATTTGCTTTTTGTGCCATATAGTACCATCTGCAGTATCATGAAATTCTTCTAGAATCCACTCCTGGCTTAGACCTGCCAGATAAAGCCAAATTATGCATACCTTATAAGATAATACAGATTAAGTAAGGAAATTAAAAAAAATGATCATGATCTCCAGTTACAAATCCTTTATTTAGTATAATGTTGTATGTGATCTTGTGACAGAGGAGCTATGATGAAGACTATGAAAGAGTTTGAGGCAAAGAGAATTCTTAATGTTGTCCAATATGATTTTACTAAATGGATATTAAAATAACATTTCTTAGGAATGCAACAGAAAGCAAATATTCTCAATATTGTGATTGTTTCATAGTTAAAATTCTTGGAAGTATATCTTTGATGCGTTGTGCACTAAATACAGTAAAGTTATTATAGTTTATGTGTTGCCATGCACCAAGTGAAAGCTAATGTATTCATTTCAAAGAATAACTGTTAAAATTATAGTACCTATCAGTTAATAATACTTGACCAATAACCCACCACTGGGTATGGATATCACAGGATTAACCCACGGTTGATGTGCTTTTATCAGGAAGGTGAAACCTGAGTGACTAAACAAAGCCAACCATAGGTTAGTCCTGTAATAGCCACACCAAATATTGGGTTATTGCTATTATAAAATAACATTATTTAAGTAAGAAATTGCTTATCTTTCTTAAATAATGTCTTTGTATAAAGATGCTGTAGTGTTCTTTCACGTTCTTCTTTGTTTGGTGGTGCACTGAGTATGTGTATGAGAGTTACATTCCCATGCTTACACAGTACATCAGTACAGTGCAGAAGGAGCAAATGACAAAAGAGCGTCACCATTGTTGTTGCTGTTATGTATTTATTTTTACAGAAAGCAAGAAACCTGGACCAAGCCCAACATAATGGGGGATAAAACGTCCAAAAATAGTGACAGATTTTAAATATTGCTCTTATAAACTCAGAAATCAAAATTTTGGGCATCCCATGAATATGCAGAGAGTTGAGAGGTATGAGAGTCTTCCATCATTTTAGGAGGTGCAGTGCAGAAATATAAGGAAATTCAGGTATCTTTCAGTTTCTTTAGTTTTGCAGAACATACCTGAATTTTCTTGTATTTTGCTCTGCACTGTAAACATATCCCAGAAGAAAAGTTTGACCTCTCAATGGTACTTCAGTCGACCGACTTTTTTTTGTTCTTATATAATTGGTTTACAACAAGCATGCTGGTTGAGTTGTCCAATCAGCATACACATTTTTGAATGGCAGTGAGACATTATTGCATAAAGTAGCATCTTGAACACGGCAAGTTATAAAGATTGTGATATGTCATAAAGTCTCCATTTCAGTGATGGAAAACAATACTTCTCAGTTTTAGAATACAGAAGGGAGGGCTTATGTAGGAGCCACATTTGCTTGATAGCTATTCAAATATAGGTGTCTGACAGGTATTTAAATGCAGGTTTTAGACCTTCATAAACAAATTACTGCAAAATGATCTATTTAACTTTATTACCATTGCTTTTTGTTACAGGGTTAGAAGCAATGATGTCTTAATGAATAACAGCCATATTTCCCAGTTTTTAAGCAACTAAGCTAAGATATAGAGGCTTTTTTTTAATAAAGAAGATGTTTTGTGAAGAATTATAGGTCATTCATTAGATTCAGGATTACAATGGAGCCAGACCAAACCCAGGCACTCACCAGACATAAGACAGAGAACAAGAATTGGTGATAATAGCAGTTCACACACACACACACACACACACACACACACACACACACACACACACACACACACACACACACACACACACACACACACACACACAAAATGAAGAAGTGCTTGTGATATTACACTCTTGTTTCCAAATGCCATCTGCTGTTTTTAGAATTATAAATCATGACCATGCCAGTGATCTTGCAGTCATGGCATTAAGAATATTGAATGTGGAATAAATTAAAGTAGGTTTTTCTGCAGTCTCTGAAAATATATATAATAATGTAATAGTTTATAACAAATGTTTTTCAATATGCATATTATGCCGCAACAATACTACATTATTTTATGTACAGCTGTTGTAAGTTATAACCAGTGCCACACTTATTTGGCTAAAGGTGTTTATTTCTAGTTTTCCATATAAATTATACATGCATTGGACACTGTCTAAAGTAAATGCGTGTAACAACATTTTGAAGTTGGACATAACCTCTTTATCACACAAAGAACAAAATTGCAGTGCGTTTGTTGCAAAATATCATTATTTTTTCATTTTATTTTGTTGATAAAGATAACACCCTGACTTTTTTTTAGTGTTGAAAATTCCTGCCATAGCATTTTGAGACAGAACCTACAATTCCTCACCACCAAACTTAATGCTTAGTTCTCTGTATTTCCATGCTAAATGCATCAGTAGGTGTTATGTCCTTCCTAGAAGACAAAATGTCAACTAGTCTTTCAAGTGGAGTGAATTACATTAAAAATTAACAGATAGAAAGCTGTAGTAACAAAACAATAAATCATTTAAGAAGGCTGCTCTTCTAAGAAAATAAGCTGCAGTTTACTTAACTAAAATGTTTTGTCTTATTATATAAATCATTGCATCATGATGTCATCGTTATTGGTTCACTTGCATGGATCAAGTGAGTAACAGTAAAGCTAACAAAAACAAACAGCATGTTGCAATCTTAAGTTTTTGGAAATTAATTGCACTTTTAACATCAGGAGTACAACTGGAAACCAAGATGTTTCAATAAATGAACACAACACTTTAAGTAACTTTGGCATTTTTTTAATCTCATCCCAGCCATGAAGAAAATGAGACTTAGTAACTGACACCAGCTCACCCATCCTCATGGGAGGGAGAGGGTCTGAGTTGCTGCATTACTGACCACAACTGGAGCCACATTCCAAAATGTTCTGGGCTATGTAGATGTGATCACCTGCCCTGCTTCACTATCCCAATCCTGAAGTTCATTCCCACCCCCACCCCTGGAAATGACATCATCCCTGTGGTGGTGTAGGTCTATATCAGTTCCTTGCAATACTGAGGTACTGAATGGGAACAATTTACAATAAACCAGGAATGGGTAATAATATTCTGAAACATCCTGTTTTAATAAATCTCACTACTCATTCTTTGTAGAGCATGATCCTCCATCAGGACTCTGCAGATCTGTGGACCTCAGCAAAGTTGCTTGCTGTACCAAATCTGCCATACAAGTCAAGCTGCATGACTTTGAAGCTATGTTTCACAACAGATCCACCTGCATAATTGATGGAACAATACATGCAGGTAATATGGTTACTGTGCACATATTCTTTCTGCCCACTAACAGGATGGACATGTGGGTCACTACCCCATCTGGGAAATTCTTCTGTGTCTTACAATATTATGTAAGTGAGCCATCTCCACTGAACTTCAGGAATGACTTTCATGCCACTGAATGTCACATATAAGTAGTCCTCAGCCATCTGCCCCATGGGTGCCACACAGAAATGGAACAATTTGACTTGTATGGGAATCTTGTTACTGCAGGCAGTCTGGTTTTCCTCAATGTACTGCCCTAAGCACCAAATTACAGTTAGCACAGATGCTTAAGGATGTGACTTGTACTTTCTGTGCTAAAGGGTTTGATTCCCTAAGCCCTCATTTGTCTACAGTGTGACCTTAAGCAAGTCATTTAACCACACAGTGCTTAGGGGCAACTTGAAATTTGGGCTAGGTATCTCAATGATCCCTTACACCACAAGCCTAGTAACGAACTATGAACAAGCAGAACTTTGCATTGTTGAAGCAGTGTATTGACATCAGTGTGCTAATGAATTTCTTCAGCTTTGAATACTGGCAGCCATTTGTAATGTACAACTCTAAAGTGTTTCAGGTTCATTCCTTTTTTGGAACTGGATGCAGGCGTTAACATATGCTGAATAAGGACTGGTGAAGGCCTTGGCTTCAGACTCAGGCATGGGGTAATGGCTCAGAATACTGTGTATTTGATCAGTATGGTTTGTGGCTCATCTAGGCCAGGAGAATGCTCATAACCACATTAGGCTGCATGAGAAGGACATTCTAGGCAGTACCTTAGTGGAACCACCAGCTGCTATGGGGATTTGTCAGGGAGAGAGAGAGGTTCCTAAAATGAATGAAAGGCTGCTGGCTCGTGACCCTCACCCCTAAAGAAGAGCAAATACGCTGATTAGGTTCCACTCCAGATAGGAACAAATGGGCCAAAGTAGCCTTGCCTGAAGTGGGGGAGGGGGCAAAAGGGTCTTTTAGCCTAGAGGAGGAACAAACGAATCAATATGTGACTGGCAGGGGAGGTTTGATAAATTGGGTGGTGGGTGAGGGTTGGAAAGAAAACATTTATGTATAGCTAATAAGAATAGCCAAGGTAGTAATGCATTACATTGGAGATGATCACTGTAAAGTAAAGGAATTATGATATAAGAATAAATTCAAGAAATATGTAACCACACTAGAAAGGGAACGTTAAACACATTCTCAAAGAAAAACATGTGTATTTTCATGAATATGGATGTCATGAATGAATTTATTTTTGTAGGCTATTAAGATAATTAAGATACTAATGATAAAATGTGTAAAAAAATAAATGAATAATAGGACTGCTTAAATAGCATGGTGTCACACAAAGGTGACAAGTACTTGAAAACTTATCATTGAAAATGCAGCCATATAAAGCTGAATGTAGTGAGTAAAAGAAAAAGATATACTGGAGCTGAAATTTATTTGTGCAACAAATAACGGCATAAGAGCAATAATACAAGAATAGTAGTGTGTTGCAGTTATGCATCATTGTTTTAGTATTATTTGATTTTATATTTGATTGACAGTGTCTAGAGAACAATGCAAACCCTTGTGAAAGTAAAGATGCAAAAGCAGTGTAGAAAAGAAATGCTAATCAGTGTCTTCTGTAATACTGACATGCAACAAGTTACAGGAATTTCTGAGTAGCAGCTTAAGTTATAATTATATTACCACTGCTCTGTAAGTAACATGTTGATGAAATGATGTGCATTATGGTGGAAGTCTTGGGTCTGCTATACCTAGAGGATGCCCCTTGTAAATATTAACTGAAATGGGTTACATCACCATGAGGATTCTGAAGGGTCTCCATCTTCAAGAGACTGTGTTTATGTTTTGTATTAACTATTAATTAGATTGTTGCCCCATGTAATATAAAGGGGTTCATGGTGACATGTTTGTTCTGAGATGTGCAAGTGTATTTTTGGCCTTGCTTTATTTCTTAAAATTTGCAAAAGCATTGTTAGTAAGATAGCTTATCACTCTGTTTAAAAGTGTTTCTAAAACCTATACCTAAGATATGGATTGGTTTGATGTAATATGTATGTATGTATGTATGTATGTATGTATGTATTTCTAATGAATTTACCTTGAATAAAATATTTCTTTTGAAGACAATCTCCATAATACAATGTATACAAAGAAGAGATATATCATCATGTATTGCAGTGAATACTTACCAGTAACTGCTTTGTGTACAGCAGTTAACACTTTGTGAGACTCCACATGGCGTGACTGCATTCTAGCATCATATGTCATACTAAACATGACAAAATGACAAACCATTATTCACACAACAGCAGTATTAAACATTTCAGTTATTACTAGTAAATAAATACTTAGCACAGTAATGTATGCTCTTACAGACGCTAAAACATAAGAGCCAGACAAGACAATTTGAATACAGCATATGTTAATGAATGTTGTCCGTTTTCTTAAACCCACAAAAGGCAAACAATATCTCTGATACACACTTTTGTTATTTAGTTTCAAGAAAAAACATACAGAATTTAGAGTGGACTGGTTGTTTGAAAAACACTCAAACCTGAAATTATTCTGTTTCAGACTACTTATATATTAAAAATACATATGACTTCAGTAATACAGCTTATCTAGAGAAACAACCAAAAAGAATTGGAGAAGCTACTTAATTTGCTTGGAGTCACATGCAAGCAAAGATGGTACAGAAGCATCCTAAAGCTGTTAGAGGAATGAGCTCTGTTTCTGTAACCCCACGGCCATGATCTCATCACTTTCAACATCATTTGAGCACCATTAGACATTAAAGCCTCCTGCTGTTTATTCTACTGCAATGTTGACTTTTTCTAAAGGCACAAATTTCAGGAAAATAAAAATGTTTTAACATCATTAATACATATTCAGGCAGTTTTGCAAAAACTTTAATGAATCAGCAGCTTCATATTAATAATAGTAAACACAAAATTTTGTGTCATGTTCATTCTTATAGCATTAGACACATACACGTATACAATGCATCCATTAGGGTTTACTTCTTTTCTTAAGAGTTGTGAAATGGGATAATGGAGTTACAGCATACCTCTCAACTGTACAGATTTTCAAAGAATGCCCAGATTTTTTCCTTATATTTTTGATCTGTTACTCAAAAAATGTGAGGCTTTCCAGTAAATTATTGAAAATTGATATCACTAAATAATATTAAATAAAAATATAAACATTTGCGTTTCAGACTTTATACCCTTCAGAAAATATGTAATAATGCAAGATCTTTTATTCTAGCAACTTTCTAAGTTTATAGGAAGAATATTTAAATTCTGTCCCTATTTTTGGGTCCCCCCCCCCATTCTTTCTGGCTTTGTTCAGATTTCTTGCACTAAGAGGTTGAGACATGTGGGTTACAACCCTAATAGCTTCTGTAAAAGTATAGTCAAAACACAAAGTTCTTATAAAGTTACAAAGTAGCTTAAATAACAGGATTTGTGTTAACATGAATTTTCTGAATGAAATAAAGTCTGAAAGTCAAATGTATGTCATTATTTATTGACTTCATTCCCCAATGACTGGCAACAGACCACACATTTTAGGAGTAAGGGACCAAAAAATAAAGTAAATATCTAGACATTTTTTATGTCATATTTTGGATGTAAAATGCTTCCTCCAACACCATTTACATATACTAGAGCAACTTTGAAACATTAGGTGGAGGAACGATTTTACATGAAAAATATATAAAAAATAATATAGTAATAAAAAAATAAATAAGTAAAGAACAAGAATTTTACAGACAGACCATTCCCTAAGTGCAATGATGTCCTAGACTGGCGTTATTTATACAGTAACACACACCCTGTTGGGAATTATTGCTTGCTTAGTATAGTAAGGCATTCTAGGAAGGGGAAGCCTCCATGTTGGAGTGTTGTAGGGACTTTGTCAACTCCCCCATCACACACACACACACACACACACACACACACACACACACACACACACACGCACACGCATATATGAGAAACAAAAAAAGAAAACATATTCTGTCTGAACATATAGTGATTCACTTTTCAACCAGGCATATGAATATGCAATTACTTGTATACTGTATTGGTATGTGTCATACTGCCGTGGATAGCTGCAGACAGCAAGCAACTTTCTATGCTGTGTTTTATGAGAATATTGCATAGTTATGTACAATACACATATGTGGAAAATATGCATGAGTGCACACAAAAGATTCCCACAACAAGCATTGCAGTGGAAATATTGCCATCTACATTAAATGTTTTTTAAATGATACTTCAAAAATATAGACAATAGCACTATGCAGTGGTTGTATCTTCCAGTATAGGTTCATAGATAAGTACTAGAATAGCTCCCCTTGTGGGCCTTTTTAAGCCTTGCCATCTTCTGTTTTTTTGTGCTCAAAATAACCTATCCCATTTGGTTATAGATTGGACTTACCCATCCCATTGTCACTAATTGTATATATTATTCCTAATGAGAATAACTGGGACCAAACGATAGATAAGTTGAGAGGATTCATGCATGGAATAAAGCACTTAGGAGCTGCCTCTGTCTATTAGTAGTACAGAGGGTAGTGCAGGGGTAAATTTCCTGTTTCCTATTCATATATCCAAGTTGCACTTGAATATAGACTGGGATGAATTTTGTTTTATGTGGATGAGGACTCTGTTCCAGAGCAGCGGTATCTTCTGCAAGACATACATGTCCCTCCAAATCATTCTGTTGATGTAGCAGAAGATGTTTAGATTCCCTAGAATGAGTATTTCTGATGCCATTTGCATGTGGATGTGCAGTAAATCCATCAGTAATGGGTTGGAGGATGTCTTGATCAATATAGGACATGTTGTTTTGACCTTGTATCCTTTAGTTAGGTATCTCTGTGGGATCTCTAGTTGTTGCATGTGTCTGGACAGATACATGCTAAACAGGGGCATTGTATTAAATGACTGACCTAATGAGGGAAGAGTAAAAGGGACAATGCATCCCTAGATCTAGACATAATCCACTTGTTTATAAGCTGTGGAATATGGAAGGACTTACTTACAGCAATGGACATCTGTTTGTCAAAAGTTAGGTCACATGTCCACTAAGTTCACAAATTTCAAATAACTGGGTCAACTCTTAGGGTGTATTGTTAATGTGGTAGTTCACCAGTGTAGATGACTTCCCAAAGGATAGGATAATGCATATATAGTTTCAGTCCATGATTTTGACATCAGTCATTTTTGAGGCAAACCTTCCTGTAGGATGGCCAAGTCATTTTAAAAGTGTTTTTCAACAACAACATCTCCTTGTAGAAACTCTTATATCATATAATATGATAATACAAACCTAAGGAGTGATATAGCCCAGTGGGTGTGACATAATAAATAAGTGGACATATATTTGTATTAGGTAGCTATACTATCTCCAAGGGGATGATGTGAATACACCTAACAAATAGGCCATGCCTAATACCTCACACTCTCCTTCTGAATGATGCTGGAATACTATGGCAGAAATTTCTAGTACTGTTCTAAGTAGTTCATAGGTTCATAGGTAGGTACTAGGCTATTGGCCCTAAGGCCTATATAAGCCTAGCCAAAAAGGTACCCTGGCTTTCACCATGCAAGGAAATTATTTTCTTGTGCCACTGTCGGGCAGAGTCACATAAGTGATCCTCGGGGTGAATTTCCTATTTCCCATCAAATTATCAAGATTTTTTTTGAAGAGTGCTAATGAAGAGCTTTGTTTGATATAGACAGGTTGTTTGTTCCAGAGTATGGGAAGTCTCTAGGACAGGAATTTATCCCTCCAGCATGTTCTGTTTATTGTGGTGACAAGGTTTAGGTCCCTAGAGCATGTAGCTCGGTGGGATTGAGATTTCTTTAAGTGGAGCATGTCCAACAGCTCTGGGTTTGACACAGCTTTGTATGTTAGGCAGAGATCGCCTCTCAGTAGGCGATATGCGACAGAGTAAAGCTGGAGTTTTTTGAGACGGTCTGTGTAGGGCATCTGTTTGAGGCTGGTAATCATCTTTGTGAGTTATTTCTGCAGCCTTTCCAATTGTTGTAGATGTCTTGTGAGGTACATACCAAAAGGGGCATTGTACTCTATAATGGGTCGAATGAGTGATGAGTAGAGGGGAACAATGACCACTTTTTTCCTGGATGAGAAATCTTTTGTGATGAGGTGTGCCATGTTGAAGGATTTCCTGACTACTGTGGTAATGTGATTATCAAAGAATAACTACTGTCCACCTGTGTCCCAAGGTCTCTTATCACATTTTGGTGTTAAGTAGACTACCGCCTATGTGGTAGTTCATGGGTACACAGTTTTTACCAAAGGAGATGACAATGCACTTTTTGGCATTGAGCTTGAGGCCATGGCTTTGAAACCAGGCATATGTCTCAGTGAGGCCCTTTTGTAGGATGCCCACATTGTTAGGAGTTTTGATTATGGCTCCTAGTTTGCAGTCATCTGCGAACTTTGTTAGTCAAAGACCTTCTGTGTTAGCCTGTACTTCAGAGAAGTGGATACCAAACAGGAGAGGACCCAGGACTGAACCCTGTGGTACTCCACTTGTCACTGGTCTGCAGTCGGATTTGGAGTCTGCTACTTTCACAGCGTGGGTTCTGTCAGTGAGCCAGTTAGCAACCCATCTTGTGACATAGGTATTTATACCTAGTTTAGTGATTTTATCTTTAATTCCAGAGTGGGGGATGGTGTTAAAAACCTTGGCAAGATCTAGATATGCTGTGTGAACCACCTTACCCTCATCTACAGCTTTGGTAACTGCTTCAAAGAAGTCTTATCAGGTTTAGGAGACATGATCTGCCTTTTACAAACCCGAACTGGGTAGGGTCCAGAGTTTGGAGATTACCAATGTCTTTGTCTATAAGTCCCATGATGATACATTCCATGGCCTTGCAGACCAGGCTTATCAGGCTAATGGGCCATTAATTCCCGGGGTCTGTGGTGGCTCCCCCTTTGTGGAGTGGGAAAACCATCACTGTGCACCATTCAGTGGGCACAAAGCCTAAGGGGAGGCTATGATTGAACATGGCACTTAGGTGGGGTGTCAGTTTGTTCTGTAGTTCATGTAGGACGCAGCCTGGGAAGTTGTCAGGTCCCATGGATGCTGTGTTCTTGGCTTTGGAGAATGTGGTTGTTACCTGTGCAGCCATCATTACAAGAACTTTGCATTCTTCCAGAATACAGATGGGTCCTTTAGGGGGTGAGAGGGGGGTAAAGCTGGCACTGAACCTATCTGCCAGAATGTTGGCAACATCGGTTGGTTATGAATATTTAGTGCCATTGTGCTGTAACTCAGAGCAGATCTGAGTGTTGCCATTGAGATGCTTGACATAGCTATAGAATGCTTTGTGGCTGTCTTTAGAATCAGCGGCAATTTTGTTTTTGTAACTAGCTTTGGAGGATTTTATGAGGGATCTCAGCTTCTTACTGAGGCTGACCAGGGAGTTCCTCCAATCATGGGATTTTACTCTTTTTTTGTAACAGTTTCTTTCTTCTGTTGTAGAGTTTGTTTATGGCAGGGGACCACCAAATTGGCTTAATTTTTTTGGAGGATAGCATCTTGGTTCTGTTATGGATAGCACGATCCATGCACTTGTGTAAGTGCTTATAAAGTGCATTTGTGTAGGATTCAGCAGTCATACCTTTATTGTCCATCTGCATGGGTGTCGCAAAGTTTGCCACTTCTGTCTTAAGAAGCGTGAAGTTGGCTTTGGAGAAATTTTTTACGGTAGTTTCTCTAGGGGGTTGGGGGCAGAATGTGGATTGTGGATGTCTAGGGTGATTAGCTTGTGGTTGGATCTGACCAACAAGGAATTGACCTTTGGTGTGGAACAACAGTCACCCATGTTGGTAATGACAAGGTCTAGGATATTGCTACCCCTGGTGGGGCTGTGGATAAATTGATCCAAGGCATTCGAATTTATGAATTCCAGAAAACATTGAACAAAAGAGTTGGAACATGAGTAGTTTTTGCAGTTAATGGTGGGGTAGTTGAAATCACTCATTATTAGGGTGTTGGGTTGTACCCTAATATTTTCCACTGTATCAAGAAATGAGGAGTGGGAAACCTGGGGCATGGTGGGGTATCTGTAGCAAGTTACAGTTTGGACTGTGGTCTTGCCCAGAGTTAGTTGCACTTGGATAATCTCGGATGCATTATGCTGAGCAACTAGCCTGGAGGTGTGGATATCCTTAATGAATATGGTCACACCTCTGCCTTTAGTGTTTCAGTCCAGGTTAGGTGGCCGAAAGGTGTGGTATGAATTATAGGCTGGTAATGCAGGGGTGCTCTCTTGAGCCTTGAACCAGGTCTCTGACGCTGCACAAATGTCGATGTTCTCCATTTTAAGGAGTGCCTCGATTGAGTGCATTTTGAGGTTTAGACTTCTAACATTGAGTAGCAATATCCTCAGATTTTGCTTGCTTGTACCTGTTATGGTGGCGAATTTGTCATTTGAACCTTGCCTAAAAAAGGCACTATGGGGTGGCAAGAGCCTTAGCCAGTATTCTGAATCCCAAGGGCGACAGGTGCAGGCCAATGCTGGCAAAGCATCGTCATCTGTCGATCATGTCATCCCAGGCAGACAGATACTGGATCCTTTTAGAATGACACCAGAAACTTAGCCAATTGTTGAAGTCATTCATTTTGTCCATGTACTGTGGTATCATTCTGGGTGATGGCAGGATGCTACTCAGGGCTAGGGTCATACCTGCCTGAGTTACAAGATCGGACAGCTCCTCCATGTCTCTTTTCATGCAGTCCAGTGAGGTACGTCTCAGGTCATTCACACTAACATGGACAAGGACAGAGTCATATTTGTACTTGTGGAGTGACCTGAGTGCGTGCGTTATGTGGTGGATCTTGGCACCTGACGGGCAACTGACAGTAACTTTCTCCTTGTTTAGCCTGCTGAGTGGAACATCAGTGTGCCTGACTATGGAGTCACCTATGACTAGAGTATTGGGTATGTTGTTATGCCGTATGGGCTGTGGTTGAGTGGCGCACTAAGTTTTTGGTGCCTGCAATGACACCCAGCTGTTGACCCCAGTACAGAGGTGTTAATCACCCGAGTGTTGAAGAGTAAATGTACCATCAGGAGTAGGAATTATGGGAAACACATTTCCACAAAGTCACCAAAGTCAGCCCAAATAGTGTAACCTTCATGGTTCTGACAAAGAAAAAAATGTCCAGCAGAGAAATATACATATGACACAGAACTAGTCAACATAGTGAGAGATGAGTGGAGCTGCAGAAACCTAGCCTTTGATCATATGTCTAAAATATAACTGTTTTAAACAAATTACATTTCATATTTATGTTACCTATTTTGTGCCAGTTCACTGTTTTTTCTGCTTTCTAAAGTGTTAATGCCTCATTTAGAGT
The DNA here is from genome assembly GCF_019279795.1 of Protopterus annectens. NCBI lineage: Eukaryota > Metazoa > Chordata > Ceratodontiformes > Protopteridae > Protopterus > Protopterus annectens. The sequence continues at coordinate 253,233,829 of NC_056734.1, forward strand.
AGTTGAACATTCAGTGGGAAAGGCAGATTGATTGGGTGTTAATAGTAGTTTACAGTTTGTTTTGCAGAAAGGAAGGACCGTTTATTTCTTTTACTAGACTGAATGTTTGTGTAAAAAGGCTGAAAGACAGCGAGAGAGAGAGAGTGAGAGAGAGAGAGAGGGAAACAGACAAAGACTGAGACAGAGACAACTGTAGCAGACTCACTTTTATTGCATTTGCTACAAATACAGTTTGAAACACTTTTGGAATAAATTTCAATGCTGCCAGCATGGGGTTTTGATGTGGCTTTCTGTTTCTGCCCACATCTGAAAGACATGATAATAAATGTATTGTGGAACCCCTAAGTTGCCTACAGGCACATATGCCTGCATGGATACCAAGCTTATCACAGCCATACTAGTGATCAACATTTTAAATTCCAGTCAGTAATGTGCAGTGGCATATTCTCTTGTTTTTTTTATTCCAGTCTACCTGCGTCTAAGATGCCCTGATAACTTTACCTTCCCTGCTTGAATTAGAATACATCAGACCCTGTTTATTTATAACTGCTCACATATTACCAATGCATATTTTTGATGCATACAACATATTTGCAGTAATACACTGCCTAGTATTCTTTAAAAGCTCGCCAAATCTAACCAAAGCTATGTCATCAAAATACAAGTCCCCTGCACCCCAACATTCCTGCCACTTATAGACGGATAGAGTGATAGACACACACACACACACACACACACACACACACACACACACACATCTCTATCTATCTATATATATCTATCTATATATTTCTACCTATATATCAGTCCATCTATCTATCTACTATCTATCTATCTATGTTTACAAATGTCATTTTGTTCAACTTGTGGCTGAAGAGGGTACAGTGATTGGCTTGCCCCACCTGCCTGAGTAATAAATAAAACAAAATTGCTTTCAATGAAGACTTAAAGTACATTCAAAATGGAATATAGCATATTATGTGATTCATCTGAAATAGACATGCCCATTCTAATATCCTGAATTACATTTTGATATCATGCTGTTAAATCATACATCAATGATATCACATATGACCTGGAACACATCAATGCCTGTGTGGCCCAAAGCCTGAAAGCAAGACTTTTGTAACATAGATATGGACTTCCTCTATTTACATCTATTCCATTCTTGAAAGCAACATCCCTGATTTCACAATAATGTCTTCAGAAATTAGTATCTTTATCTGGTGTGTCAAAATACAAGTTACCTATTAATTAAAGATTGAGCTTACTAAGTGCTGTGCAGTTTAATATACTAATCCAGTATTTGTGTTGCTGATATACATTAACTAGCTGATTGTGTAGCCTAAAATGGTACTCTGTTCTGATCTCATGTCATGATGGTACTACTTGCTAAGAAATAGCCAAAAATGGGCCCTGGAAAGGAGATAAAGTCTCTTCCAAATATAACCTGCATCTTGCTGCTTCTCCAGGTTAATTTGATAATTAATATCAGTTCAAAACAAACTTTAATACAATGCCTAAAGAAAGAGATACAGGATAATGCACATATCATTCCTCAAAAAAATGTTATGGTCAAGCTGGTAAAAAAAATCAGTCACCTTTTAACTATTGTTAATAACTATAGTATTATTATTATTATTATTATTATTATTATTATTATTATTATTATTATTATCAATAGTATTATTTTACTAAACGTAGCAGCAGTAGTACTATTTTATATATACATAATTATTTTATGCATTGGTAACTATTAATTTTAATACTCTGTCATATAATTTGTTTATTATAATTCCTTATAGAGTTTAAAAATTGTCAGCACTGGAAAGAGATATGAGAAACAGGTTTTGATGACATTTCCTGCAAATTTTGATTTTCTGTAATGTAACAAATGCATTTACAACACATATTGCGAAATGACAATATATTCCAGAAGCTGTTCTACCAACACTGATAAATTATAATGGACTTTTGGATTAATAGTCATCCTCCCCTCCCATCATCGTCATCAAGGGAATGGATGTCTTCTGTTTCCAACTGACAAAATCTGTTTTAGGTCCCAGCTGTATAATTCATTCGTATAGTTGGTGGTCTTTATGTTGTTGCTTCTGTATAGGAATACACTTTCAACCCTAGCCTCAAAGCTAAATGGAGTTTCATTAACTTTTTGATACACACTGCTACCCCGCAGCAATCTGATCTTACCATCTCTTCAGTACATCTTGAATCCAGGTATCACCAAATCACATTCAAAGTGCACTGTTTTTGTATACCTGAATGCCTTGTTACTCCCTACACATACTCTCATTCAAAGCATAGTCAACAAGCAACTTGTAACCTTGCAAATCATCACCCTCCATTAACAGTCTTTCAATTCCATCCACAACCCCTTTTTCCCTTTTTGCATGTGCTTGGGGTGTCACTTCAGCAGTGACTATCATCTAGAGAGAAAGTTTACACTGCCGAGGGGCTAGCCCTTCCACTGTAGTTCATCCAAACCAGACACTCACACCTATGTGCAATTTAGACTGTCCAATACACCTGCTGCATCTTTATCGTAGGAACATGGTAAGAAACAAGAGCACCTGAAGGAAACCCATGTGAATACAGGAAGGACATGCAGACTCCGCACAGCAGAAACCCTCGCCGAGACTTGAACTGGGGAACCTTTTGCTGTGAGGTGACAGCACTATCTTCTGTGCCACTTAGTGCTGTGTTTAATTTGCCCTTTATATTCTCCTTCCCTCCTCACTACCTCCTTTTCTCCCATAACATTTTATCCTGATCTTTGTACACATTCATTTAAATGGTTTTGTTTTAACATACTTATCTTACCAAGTATCAAGAAAGTCATTCCTAACCATACTTAGCTGCAAATAGTCCACATGATATAGCTTTTGGTCCCACCATTTACTTTTTCATTTACTGTTGCATAAAACAACAAATGCTACCTTGGCTATGATGCAAGTGCCCTAGGTTTCAGAAGTAAGAATTTAGTTGTTAAGAGCAAGCTCAAATAACACTTTCACTTTAACCAAAATACCCATTTTATATGTAAGTTGAACCTCTACTTCTCCATATATTACGTCCATGAAATACTTCTCAACAATCAACCTCATACTTTCATAGGTAAGTATCAGGCTAGCTGACCATGCAGACCATTTTAAGCCTAACACATTTCCCTTAAAGGTGAGAATTAAACCCTGTAGCTTAAGCCTTTGAGGTAACACCTTAACCATCATGCCAACTTCACAACCCCTCATCTCTCTACCATGGTAACAACAAGGGAGCCTCCTCCTCTAACTCTCTGTCTGCCACATTTTTCACAGCTTCAATTGAACATTTTTTTTCTTTTTCTTCTTTCAGTTTTATATTAATGCTTATATGCTTATATTTTTCCATGGGAAGCAACAATAGCTTTATTTATTTAATTATTTTTTTATGCATTCCCTATCTTCAAAACATTGCTAGTTTTCCCTCTTATTTTTTGATTTGATTTTTTTAGGGGGGTCCACTTGAACCCCCTTACAGCACTGTTATCAAGTTCCCCATTTCCATGCTGTATCTGCCAGCAACTCCAAATGCTCTGTACTTAATCTGTTAATCTGCTGGGGCTAGTCTTGGAATGAAAGGGTGTCCGGGGAGATCTCAGCTGTTCACTTTCCATTTGGGGGATTTTTTTTGTTATGCTCTATCTATTATTCCTCCCTCTCTCTGCAGATTTGATTGTTGTATGTTCAAAGGGTGGGACTGTAATGCTGGAGTAAAGCATGTCATCCTGCCTCTACACCATATTAGCAATGCCCATCAACTTATCTGCCCTGCGCTATGTCCCCTCACACAATGTCTCCAATCTCTGCCAGGAATTATTGCTGGGAATGCCTGTGTAACTACCTATCCACAATGGGTGCACCCATCCCTCCCTAGCATGGTTTACTTTTCCTCTTAGTTGTACTCTCTGTCCCCAGTTTTACTTTATGGTCAATTCTAGCAGTTTTCAAATACACTAACAAGCATCACCTATCATTCTCCACTCTGTTCATTGTTAAACTGACAGTTAAGTCTGACAAACTCATGTCAAGACCTATGTATATTAAATAGTGCTCTGCATAACAGAGATAGCTGCTATAGCTGACAGTTCTTTTGACCCGCGTTATACCAAATAGCATTTATTTAAAATTCCAGCCATAAATATAGTGTTTTCTCACTTTTCAATAACAAAGCATCCAATCTTTATAACGACACATACTGCTACCAATTGCATAATTTATGCTCCCTAGGATTTAGCAAGCCCTGCACAGTGTGCAGGACTAGTGCAGGAGCTCCAGCAGGCAATATGTCTGCCATCCAATCCAAGAATAAGCTGCAGGGACGTGCTCCAGTGCTCCTGGACTAGTCCTGCACGGACTCAGCTCCTGTATGCAAATTACCCCATTTGCAGGTGAAATCCATGTAAATGAGATGAATTTGTGATCCAGGAAGCTGGAAGCTGTCCATGCAGGACTAGTGTAATCTGCAAAAATGTACTCGGTTAGTAACCGAGTACATTTTTGCAAAATACAAAACGGAGCCATGACAGAGGTGGATATTATGTAGAAAGCATGCCAATGGCCAAATATATGACCACTGGCATGGAAAACAGTTGCAAAAATAAAAAAAATGAACTTTTATTTTGTTTTAGCCGATCTTGGCTGCTTAAGCATAGGGCAGCAGCGTGCAAACAGGATCCGGCGAAAAATAAAATAAAAACCCTAAAATAAGCATTCTAACCAAAATCAAAATGTTGCCATTATACTAAATGGCAGGCAGAAGACAACATGGCCAGTGAACAGAGGTTACTAAGGGGGGAGACTCAGTGTGGGACCTGTAACTATGCATCAGCAGGCAATCCTATGCAAATGATGGGAATGATACTGAATCCCAGATTTTCCCTGCATGCTAGTCAGCACCCAAAAGTGTAAGAGCAGGAATAGCTTGGTGCAAGTATAGGGGTTAGCTGACATCATAGGGGTGTGTGTCAGGCATACTATAAGCGGATTGGAACCCTGTGGCTCAGGTTTGCCCTTAGCTTAGCAGAGCTAAGCAAGGGGGTGTGTCTGAGGCTGCCTAGCACTCTTTACATTGGCTAAGCGGGTGTGCATGCCATGCACTGGGTTTTAAAGGGGAAAAAGAAAAACAACAACAGGAAACAGCAGCTCTGTGCATATTTCAGAACTGTGTTTGTGCAGTGGCCCCTGGGCTTAAACAGGAAGGCTATGTGAAGGGAAAACAGCAGTAGGAAGATAATCTAGGAGACCTAGCATAGCTGGCAAGTGAAATGTATCAGAATCAGCCAATTACAAAGGCACCAGACCAGCCCAGCCCAGAACACTACTATAAACTATGCAAACACCTTTCCCTCTGTTTTTTCCCACATACTGTACATCACTGGTGTATGCAAGTGGGGGAATTTTAACAAACAAAAACAACAAAATGATAGGAGCTGCAATAGCTATCATACATCAACATGTGGAAGAAGCTGAGGGTGGTGAGGATGAGAATACTGTCGAGCAACCCACAGTGAGGAGATGGAGAAGAGTGAACAGACCCAGGGTAACATACCAGGGGCTACATGAGCTGGAAATAGTGGAGCACTATAGGGTAGACAGGGACCTCCTACAGCAAATTGTTGAGCTGTGCCGGCCATGCCTGACACACAGAACTAACAGAGGGGAACCCATCCCAGTGGATACCAAGGTATGTGTAGGCCTAGGAATACTAGCTACCGGTACCTTCCAAAGGCCAACTGGAGATATAATGGGGATCTCACAGGCATCAACATCCAGGGTACTCCACCAGTTCCTGGATGCCATGTCAGCACATGCTGGTGTGCATGTATATTTCCCCAACACCTGTGAGGCATTGGCCAGCAATATGCATCTCTTCCACCAAATAGCAGAATACCCTGAGGTAGTGGGAGCTATAGAGTGCATGCACGTATGCATTAAAGCACCAGCTGGTGAGTGGGGTAGGGTCGACATCAACCACAAGGGCTTCCCCTCCATCAACTGCCAGGTTGTGTGTGATGCCCAGGGCATTATAATGAATGTGTGTGCTGCCTGCCCTGGAAGCTATCACGATGCCCACATCTGGCATCTGATGCAGCTGTACCAGAGATTTGCCAGTGGGGACATCCCTTACTGTCACCTAGTGGGGGATGTTGGTTATGCACTGGAGCTGTGGCTGATGACACCCATCAGAAATGCACACACATCCGAACAAGAACTACATAATGAGGCACACACACAGACCAGAGTTGTAATAGAGCATGTCTTTGGGATGTTCAAGTCATGGTTCTGGTGCCTGGACACATCCGGTGGAGCCTTGCAGTACTCCCCAGCTCCATGTACTCAAATTGTCATTGTATGTGCCATGCTACACAATATGATCCTGTGGAAACAGCTGCAGCAGGGACAGCATGGGGCAGGGCCACACAGCCCCCCACCATTACAAAGGCCTGCACAGGCGCAGAGTGACTCGGAGGAGGAACAACCTGAGCCTGCCCCAGTAGGCAGAAGGAGGCATGCCCAGTATACCCTGGGCTTGGCAAAGAGGCAACGCATAACACATACACAGGAGGGACCCAGGAAATGACACAACTCTCTGATTCGCACATACAGAAAAAGGGATGCCAAACATGCCACTAGCTGTGCTCAACCATGTATACAGAGTGTACTATGTGCATCCGGCAGCCCACCAGCAACATTCCTCAATATTGGCACACCCACAAGGTAAGTCACTCTCTTTACCAATTGCCGAATGGAGTAGTATGTGTTGTTACTTGTATCTATGGCATGGATGTGAGCATGCAAGGGAATTGGGTTGCTGAATGGAATGCCAGCAGATAGTAGACACCTACAGTGGCACCATGAGATCTGTAACAAATACTGGTGTCACCATAGTAGCCAGTACTCCACATGTTGACAAAACCCACTGCAGGAAATGTGCTGGGCCACATGTGTGTCCATATGACTCACACATGCCAGTCAGGGAGGTTCACATACCCGACAACAGTCTGAGCCAGCAGGACAGGTATAGACAAACACAAACAAAGGCTGTGCTAAGGCCTCTGAATGATGGCTATGGGTAAACCCCCCCCAGGCCTACACAGATAGAGTACAGCAGGTCAGGCAGTGGTATGTTAGTTATGAAGGGTATGAAGTCAGAAACTGATATGTAGGTCAATCAAACCTAAGAGCTGTAGTACACTGATATGCCTCTAGTCAGCATGATATGTTAGAATACAGGATGTAATGGAGTACTGACATACCAGTACAGTCACAGCAAATGTGTACTTGTCAGGTGTGCTCCTTCAATCCTATGTAGAAATGTAGAAACAGTCAGGTGTTCCCCCAATCCTATGTAGAAATGAAGTAACAGTCAGGTGTGCCCCCCCAAATCCTGTGTAGAAATGTAGAAATAGTCAGGTGTGCCCCCCAATCCTGTGTGAAAATATAGAAACAGTCAGGTGTGTCTCCCTATTCCTGTGTAGAAATGTAGTAACAGTCAGGTGTGCCCCCACCATCCCTATTTAGACATGTAGTAACAGTCTGGTGCCCCCTCCAATCCAATGTACACACGTTGTAACAGTCAGGTGTGCCCCCCCCCAAATCCTATGTAGAAATGTAGTAACAGTCAGGTGTGCCCCCCCTCCAATCTGATGTAGACATGTAGTAACATGTATGTGTAGGTATAATACCAGTGGAGCGCAGATGACCTGAGGTAGCCAAGGTAGCAGGATAGATTGTAGCATTTGTACAATATGCAGGTATGCATGTGTTAGGTTGGTGTGTGTTTCATATTGTGTGAGTGTGGTCAGTATGTATGCATGTTGAGGTTGCCACCATTGTGGCCATTGCCCACTACTGCCGATGACTGGGCTAAGTCCTCACAACTGCAGTGCCAAAGACAATTTCCCCCAGTATAACACATGCTAGCAGTAAGCCATTGTAAATGTATGGTGGTAATATGTGTCACCATCTGAAAGATGGACATGGCATGACTGTTAGTCTAGATATACAAGCAGTACACAGGGAAAAGTACCTGAGATATACAGTATTTAATGTGTAACCATGAAATGGACGCACCCTTGGAATTGTACATACAGGTATGCATCACATTATCTGGGCTTGCAGTAGGGAATACCAATGTCATCTGGTCAAACACTTGCAGATCACAAAGTGATAGGACTGATGTATTGGGAAATGGCTAATGTCCCTGCACAAGCCAGCATAACTGGAATGCCCCATGCATATCTGTGAGTCCGATGCAAGTAGTGTCCATAGCACACATGCACCCAGCTGACATAAACACCACCCACAGGTACCTCTCTGGTTGTATCCCTGCTGTTGGGAATGGGTACAATATGACCACCACCTGTGTATGGCAATAGCAAAAGAATGCAGCATGCAGTGCAGGTGTCCCATGCAGGTGTGTCCCTAGCTGTAAGTAGCACTCTGCCAGCATCCACACCACCTGATCAATACTGATATTGGCATGAACACCTAGCACACCTACACTGTCACCCCAGGGGAATATACTGTATGGCAGACTGGGACTATAGGACTGACAGACTGCAAAGGCCTGCTACAGCTGGCCTGCATCACCACCAAATGGCCTACAGGCCTCTGCCAAAGGCCTGCGTCTCACCCGTACTGCCAATGCATGTTATGTCATGGACACCCAAATAACAGCATAACACACTCCACATAAGCCATATGCAAGACCAAGTGGACATACCACAGTAACATGCCCACCATGTCCCACTGCATGAACTATGGACCAACACCACAACACAGCTGTGATGAGGTGATAACTATAGGGAAAGTATCAGAGAATGTATGCATAATGTATGGAAGAGGATAGAATACTATGGGGGAGTGGGAGTATGGGCAGCATGGAATGTGCAAGGTATGACAGATGTCTGTGTGCACATACTATCCCTGGCTGCAAACACAAACATGGGTGGCTACAAACTTGCCCATACAACACAATAGGGGTAATGCCCTGACTTATGACCCTTGCTTCTGGGTAACCTGTGTGAATATGTACAGCTGTGAGGTATTGCCATAGCAGGATAAGGCCATATTGTCATGTTGATGGATGTACAAGTATGAGATCCCCTGCCAGCACTGTACCAAGGTGCTGAACTGGATACACAGACCCACCAAATGTCTGTAGCTCCCCCTCCAGAATGACATACCTTTCCATGGATATATAGGCATTTGACCACAATACTGGACACAACTGCATTCACCCTGTGTTCCCCAGGACATCACTGTGAGCAAAAACGTCCACCTGACAGTACTTGAGGACATAAAACATCACAGTGTATAACAGTACACATGTCTGAATATCTCTGCTAACACCAGTGCCATGTAGCAAAAGCAGCACAGACACAATCACCTACAGTACACACTATCCCTTGCACAGTTTGACCTCATATTGCCAACCGATTTACAGATATCCTGCAGAAACAGTTTGCTACCTGTAGGTGTAGAAGACAAAGGTCTGCACTGGAGTAAAAACTACCCAAAATGGATCCACACATTCAATACAGAAGGGCATACTGGGCATGCTCACACACTTAAACAAATGAATCCCATGTCTGCCAACAACAGTGGACCATACATATCTGACAGTTGCAGATGTTAGTGCATGCACTCCTCAGTGTGCACCAGTCATACTTTGCACACACATTGGATGGTAATACACACATATATCAAAAGTACACATACATAGATGTGTGGAAGAGAGTGACAGTGGCAAAGAGCCTTTCATCATGAGGCCTGTCCCACCCAGTACACAGCCAAATGGCTACAACCATATGATGTGTAACTCTCACTCACTGTAGAAATTAGCCACTGGTATCCCTCAGCATTACAGACTCTGTAGTGCAAGTGCTAGCTGTGCAACATGAGTGTACAAGGCAGTAGTCTTCTAGGGGATATATACACGTACCTGCAGAATATAAACCTGCGTGTACCTGAGTGTGGTGTTTCTACCTCTAGATGAATGGGTTATGGCTCATGCAAACACACTGCCCTCCCCATAGCCCTACTATGACAAGTCTGTTGATGTCTTTTACTTTGGAATACACCTTTGGGAAAGGGGTAGCCCAGTAATCTCTGTGGCATGTCCTATAACTGTGTAATGCTGTAGTGTGATAAACTAGTTAGGTAGGAGTTCTAATCCCAGGCATGACAAGTCTGTGTGTGTGTGTGTGTGTGTGTGTGTGTGTGTGTGTGTGTGTGTGTGTGTGTGTGTGTGTGTGTGTGTGTGTGTGTGTGTGTGTGTGTGCTTTTGTCTTTGTTTGTGTAGGGAACAATGCCTTTTTAGACTAGTCATACTCATTACAACTCAAATGCCCTACTTTGGAAGGCTGCTGATGTCATTCACTTTGAAATACAGCTTTGGGAAAGGATTAACCCAGTAATCTCTGTGGCATGTCCTATACCTATGTAATGCTATAGTGTACTAAACTTGCTAGATAGGAGTTCTAATCCCAGACATGGCATCTGTGTGTTTGTGTGTCTTTGTCTGTATAGGGAGCAATGGTTTTTAGGCTAGTCACACTCACTACAATTCAAATGCCCTACTTTGGCAAGCTTGCTGATCTCATTCACTTTGAAATAGACCTTTGGGAAATGAGTAGCCCAGTAATCTCTGTGGCACATCCTATAACTGCATAATGCTGTAATGTGATAAACTAGTTAAGTTGGAGTTTTAATCCCAGACATGGCAACTGTGTGTGCCTCTGTCTGTGTAGGGACCAATGTTTTTTAGGCTAGTCATACTCACGACAATTCAAATGCCCGACTTTGGCAAGCCTGCTGATGTCATTCACTGTGAAATACACCTTTGGGAACGGAGGAGCCCAGTAATCTCTGTGGTGCATCATATAACAGCGTAATGATGTAGTGTGATGTATATTTATTATTTATTTATTTATTTATTAACATTTGTTAACTGGGTTTGTCCAACTGAGCTTGTGGCCCATTTTCAGTGGAGACCCGAGGAGAAAAGCTCCAGTAGTACATTTTAAACAAGTACAATTTTAAACAATATTGATATAATAGCAGTTATAGCAAAAAGATTCATATATATTGGGTTACATGCATAAAGTTAAAGTTGCATTAAAAAGAAGCTAAATAACAATTTTACATTGATATAGTTCAATAGGTCAACAATAAAATGTTTTTGTTTGTATAAAATTATGCAAATGCATAGTAGACACATTGGAGAGAGAGGTGTAATTAGGTACTAAGTATGGTACATTTGAGGGTACATAAAGGGAAGGAAGACTAGGTAGGGTCATGGCAAGGGCAGGTTCTGGAATTGAAAAAATAAGCTTTTTAGTTATTTTTTAGAAATCTCAGAAATGGCAAATGTGCATGTTTGTATTTGTCAGTCATAGCCTGTGTGGAGGTGGCTGTGAATGTGTAACAAGCAGACTCATTGTGGAGTGGGTTTTGCAAATTTCTTATATGGTAGCCCTATTATATGTCACAATGTCAACCTTACAAGGATGACAGATGTGAAATAGCTGAAAGGATGGGGTGCCAATCCATACCCCTACATGTGACATCAAGGCCTGGCGAACAAAGTTAGCAACCCTTGTATTACCCAGAGAACACTCTCAACCCATGTCTCATACACAAACACACTTGCCCAGGCAACAACCGCTATGTTGGTAGTACCCTGCATATTGCCCACAGATAGTGACCATGGTGTGATTGCAGTGGACTACAGAGGGCATGGCACCCTGTCCATCAGTACAATAGTTGCATACATGCAGATAGTCTGCCTTCACTATGTTCCCCACTGGATGCCTGCAGCACCTGTGGTGCCATCAAATGTGACCCACAAAGGACATCCCATGCCTTAAACACATGCCCTGTATGGACAGATACCACTGACACCAGGGAATACCTGTATCATGCTATCAATGTAGGTGCAGGGTCAACCTGATGTCCATTAGCTGTTCTAGCCACATGAGGTCAGGAGTGGCACATCTGATGATAACAATCTGTGTACACAACATGGGCTAGTCACCCCAGGTTCAGTTTCACATGTCACTGTACATGCATGTGGGACATGTGCTCATCCCAGACAGTATCCATGTCATGGACTAAAGAAAACATACATGGCAAGCATTGCACAGCAATGGCCACACACAATAGTTACCCAGGTGACTGGATGGTGAATACAATACCCACCTATGTGGGCCAATCTAGATACTACACCCCTGAACCACACTGCAGACCATTGTCATGTGGCCTGATGCCAAGGTATACCTTTCACCTAGCCTTGTATAGCCTTCTGGCACAGTCAACCACTACATACCTGTGAAGTAATGCATGCATGCATGTCAGTACTGGCACCCTGTGTCTGTGTGTGTGGTGTATGATGCTTTCAACCACATTCACACTCACTACATCTCCCATTGGCATACTGAAGCATGCTGTCTGATGTTAGACACCTTCACATATCCTTTGCCCATATAACCTCTGGATAACCACTGTGGTGCATGTGATAGCTGCACATAACTGTATTGCGGCAAATTAACTGGTTAGGAAGTGTATTCCTGACCCTGCCATGTGTGTCAATGTGTGTGAGTCCCTGAGAGGGTGTGGCTGTGTTGACGCTGACACCTGTTCATGTGGACAGGCATGTGCATTACATTTATTGTATTGCTACCATATCACTGTTGCAGATGTCACTCGCCATCACATATATGTTTGCACAGCTCCTCAACATGTAGGCTATGTGGTGCATGCAATAAATGCATAGACATGTGATAGCAATACAAAGTTAATCAGGGGTTTGAAACCCTGTACTGGTAGGTGCGTGACACAAACATGCTTAGGCTTTACTCTCCCACCCCCTCCCTGACTTACTTTGTCTCTGTCTGTCTCTCTCACTCCCTCACTTGTGGATGTGGAGAACTACACCTGCTTTGCTTAGGCAACAGCTTGTGTTTTGTAAATGATGCTCATTATCAGCTGATGGTCTCTGCATGAATTGCAGCCCTCCTCTAGCTTATTGCATGTGGAACAGCTGTGGTAACATTCCCATAGCCAAATGCATGGAAACACACTACAAAATCTAGGAACATCGTGTTGGTGTTGGGCCTTTTCATTCACTGTGAGCAGGACCTAGATCTGGTGTTTTGCAAACAGCATCACAGATGGATTTGGGATTTACCCCTAACAACATACTCTTTGGAAATAGGTCAACTCACAGGAGGGGGATGTGCCTGACATGACTACAGAATGTAAGTGTTGCTATTCTGCATTTGGAGTAATGTCAGTTTAACAGGGTGTGTGTGGATATGGCTGGTCTACATGTTTTAATACCTGTCATGACAGTGCTATGTTTTTGTGGAAACCCCCATCTGTAGGGTCATCTGCAGACTAGGCAGTGTTTGGTGCTTTTTGTTTCTTGTGTTACTCACAGAACACCTATCTGAGAACTGCAGAAGCATAGTGTGAGGAATGCAGTCAGTACATGGTGACAGCCACGAGAGTTACTGACTTCATATCCCTCATAGGACATTTGTCACAACAAACCCTGTTACAACAGTAAATGTATGAGGTTATCACATCAACATGTCAATATTGGACCTGTGCCTCCAGCCACAACTCTGTCAACCTTTGTACATATGTCATGCAGTAAGAAGTGCATATGTTCTGTACACCATTATTTATTGACATTATATCTGATAACAAGCCAGTGAGATATCAGACTGCTACACATGTTATGTATAGTAGGGGTTATATTTGACGACATAACCTGGACATTCTGTGGTCGTTTGTGCAGTACTGAGGTCTGTATACGTATGGTGATTGTCGACAGTGTGTGTATTGCAAATATGTACCTTGGCCTGTGTACAGACTGTGGTAGAGGTCATTGTTCTTGGTCCTGTTCTGTCTGATGTTACATGATGCTCCAGTGTATGGTACCCTATCGGCTTACATGTTTGTAGGGCCAAACACACACGTCTCATACCACAGACAGGCATTGGACCATACTGCATAGTGGTCCAGTATATTTAGGGTTAGTATGTGAGTGGCACATATGAGGATCGTGTTGATCAGACAGTTCATATACTGTAATATTACGCTAGCTTACCATATGTGGCTGCGGCTGTGTTCACATTGGTTTTGAGTATGCACTTTCACACAAATGTCTGTTACTCTGTATTGTGACATGCCTGTACAGCCTGCTATATTTGCTGGTACATATGTATTCCCCCATAAGAAATGTAGGCCGGTGTTGTGGCAGTCTGCCTGTAGTTTGCTCAGTGGTTTGTTACATGCCTTGCAACTTAGTGTACTTACCCAGTGGGATGTTATGCCAGATATTTGCATGATGTACTGCTGCCAGGCCACCATAACTGTCATGTATTTCTGACAAAGCAGTGTGATGCTGTACAGATGTATGTCACTAACTAGTGGGTAGTATGTGGCCATGTGACCTCTGCACAAGTAGTTATTATGTGTCAGGACAGACAGGAGTGTGTGAATGCATAACCTATGTGGGCATATGTATTCCAGTATTTGCATGATATACCCATCTACGTTGCTGTTAACATCCACATTGTCAGGCTTGGTCCACATCTTGCACTAAGGGGTTCTGTGTATACCTCTGGACTGACCAGAGTGTGTCAGACTGTCCACATGTATTGACCATAGCTCTGCTGTAGTGCTAGCAGTGTTACTGTACTATGATGTCCTTAGCATGTCTGTCAGTAGCCAATGGTGCACATGTTAAAAGCAGATGTGACCTCCCACACACATGTCTGGGTTCTATTACAGTAGCAACAGTCTACATATATACCTGCAATACATACCTGACATCCCCTTGCATTAAGAGGTTGGGACAACTGGGGCTGAGGTAGGACTCCACTCCATGTTCTGGACATATGGTTAACATATATGTATATATAATTATCCATATATATATATATATATATATATATATATATATATATATATATATATATATACATATACATATCGACATACATAGCTGGATATATATTTGTACATATATATATATATATATATATATATATATATATATATATATAAATAAATATATATATATATATATATATATATATATATATATGTATGTATATACATATAAACACTCAAATATATACATATACACAGCAATATATGTCTACACATATACAGATATAGATACAGCTGAACATATACTTATGGATATCTACATATATATTGAAAGTAATAGGTGTATCAGAATAGATATGTATGCACATATAGTTATAGATATCTACATATATATCTACATAAATAGGCATATCTGTACACATAGACTGTGCATACATATATAGCTATGTATACATATATCTATCTATATATATATATATATATATATATATGTATATATATATATATATATATATATATATATATATATATATATATACAAAGAGATCTAAACATGGCCATATATATGATGCACTATACGGATGTGTATACAGACATATGCATGAATATACATGTGTATGGACATGTAGACATATATCAACATATGTATATGTATATGTCCATATTCCTGTCAGGTGTAAACATCATGGTTGTGTATACCTTCCCAGATGTATCTCACAGTATGTATCTGATATGTGTACATTATGATAAAACAACATATGTGATGCAACAGTCATATTAATAACAAGTACTACACAATTGTGGAAGTAAAGGCAATTGTTCAATACTAATCAATATGTGTATTGACAGATGCATTGGAAAAACAACAGCTGTCATCACAGTGGTCATGGCATAGTGGTTAAGTGTTGTGACTATTGTGTACAGGGTTTTGGGTTCAAGACCTGCAAAGGCTGTTCATTTTGTTGCTAGGTAGAACGGTGGCTGTCCGATACAGAGTGGTTAAGGCAGTTTTGAGCAGCTATAAGCACGTTTGCGTGGGTTTGCACAAAGCTAAATGGTGCTTAACTATGGGTAAACATACACGCACTTACACAGTGTAGGCTTTGCTTACCAGTGCACAAATCAGATTAGCTCTTATATTAGAGCAATGTTGATACCTGCTAAGCATAGCTTAGCCCTGGTAATCAGATCTAACCACCCAGAACGATAACATAGCAGGGTAATGACATCTGTTATAAGTGTATGTAATGTCATGTACAATACATGCACCTATGTGATGTCAGTACAGTAGCAAGGAGTGTGAGTGTCATGTCTGGGACACACAAGTATATGAGACCTGTACAGCATTGTTATCCATGTGACTGTGTTACATACAGGGGTAGTAGCCCAGGGTACATGCTGTCACACTGGCATGTAGTGTATCATGGAGGTACTACTGTTGACAGGCTTACCCAGGCAAGAGTAAAGTGCTAAAGTAGTACTGCCAACAGGCACACCTGCAGGCATAGCTGGGCTCTGAGGCCTCCCTGTTGTGTTCCTGGTGTGTGAACTGTGTCACAGTATATATCCCCTACTGGATAATGATCCAGCATGTGAAATGTAAGTGTAGACTACCATCTGTACAGCACATGTTAGTGAGGGCTTCCAACATGTAATTATGGCATACGTATTGTTGTCAAACATCTATCAGTCACCACCTTCATTCTGCTGCATAGCTACTTGCCAAGCTGATGACTGTCAGTCCCTGTACAGATGTGCAGTTGGAGGTATCCGGCTGGGATATGTACAGGCAACCTATGCTTGATTGACACTGACATATTCGCCCAGCTGTGTAAGAACTTGGCACATATAGGAGACAACACCCTGTATGCACCATGTGCCACAGGTACCTCCACTACACTACCACAGTCAACAGAACATGCTTGGGTACAGGCCTCCATCACAGACTCTAACCATGTGTTGCAATACCTGTTGCATACATGTCATCTTGATAACCTCAGTGGCCATGTGCAGGAGGCACCCAGAGGATTGGCTGATGCATGTCACTCTCACTCTGAGGGTCACCACAGTGGTGTCTGTCAATAGATTGCCTGCTGCCACATGGCAGGTGGCAGGATACAACTGTACAGACATCCACTACACAACCCATCTCTCCATGGACAATAGCTAGGTACACAGCTATAACCACCTGCAGAGATGCACCCAAGTACTGACACACGTGTACATGTGCATTACTGAGGATAGCAGTGTCTGTTTGTTAGTACACCTGTACTTGGGAATTCCATAAGGGCCTTCCCGACCCCCACAATACACATTGCCACAGTCAGTTGTGGCTGCTGCTGTATGGGACACTACATGTACCCTCTTATGGTTCTCTCCCTACTGGCTACATGAGCCTTGCAGTACCAGCACAACAGTGTTGTACAAATGGGTCGATAGGCATGGGATACACATTGTGTTCTGGCAAGTGTGTGTATATGTGCATGTCCGTATATCTGTAGCATACAGCATTCTGAGGCCACATATTCCTATTACAATACCCATTGCCACACAGTAGTAGAGATAGTGTTGTCGCTGCCCATAGGTGAGGCATGACAATGTAACATCCTACTATGCCTGTGGCATGTGCATTAGATGCATATCCCTGTAGTACCACTGTTGGGATATACAATGGGTTGTATCCCAGTCATGGGCAATGTGTGATGGTGGGTATGTCAGAGTGTCATCATGGGTTTCAGGGGAGTACAATATCCACTGGGTGATGTGGGTGCTGTGTACATTGTCATTACACCAAGGGTACACCCAGTATATGTCCCATGTACCACTTTATGGTGATCACTGTCACCATCAACCATACAGGTAACTAATACCAGAATCCAGCCCAGTTATGCATGTGCTGTGTGCAGCCTACCTGTAACACATTGGACTCATGGTCAAGTTAGCTAGCAGCAATAGGCCCAGGTCTCTCTGATGTGTGTCTGCCTACGTGTCTGTTAATGTGTATATGATAGTATGTCACACTATGTATTGTCCATATACAACCATTACATCTCCCATTAGCATACTGTACATGTCTGGGGATGTTCTGCATGTAACATGTAACCTGGAACTCACCTCACCCTAAACGCTGTGTGGTTTGTGCAATGAAAGCCGCACACTTCAGTAGCACTACATACCTAGGTAGGGGGTGTAGTCCCAGTGTTGCCAAGTAAGAGTGTGCGTGTATGTGGATGGGTCTACATCAGGTTGCAGATTACACACGTCCCAGGGGGTCACCTGTCCATGTGGCACAGGCAATAACTGTTATACAAACCTGTGACATGTTCAACTGTACCCCAGATATGTCACAGCCATGGTGTCACCACAGTGTCATACTCCAATGTGGAATATGACTGCAGAGCATCCTCCTGCTGACACATGTACACCTACAACACAAATGGATAACATTATGGAGACCACAGTCAACCAGTGTTTCAAACAGCTATAATGCATCATTGCTGGATGGCTACACTACCTGACATGTATGCATTAAACTTTACTCCTGACAACATGTTACATTGCGGTACTTTGGTACACTGTAGTACAGTCACCATGTGCATCATAACCATATTAGCCTGTCCTTGCATCAATGCTATGGATGACAGGGATGTGGCACAGGTATCAACATATGCACAGGGTGTATTGTTGGTTTGCCAGAGGCCGAGGATGGGCCATACATTTGACACCATGTGTGTGGGTGAGGGGTGAAGTGAAGTGAACTGGGCATGGTGATGTGGTGTGTGTAGTTATGGGGTTGCCCTAGGTGTGTTCGTATAGTGTGCAGGTATGCATGCATACTGCCCTGCCATGTGGGTGCCCTATATAGGTATTTATGGACAGCTGCAGACCATACCTGGCAGGGTGTTCAGTTCACTGCCTCCGGCCACAGACACATGGACTGTGCCTGCCAATGCTTCCATGGACACGTCCAGGTACAGGCCTCAATGTGTTACTCTCCCCTGATGATGACAGATGTCTGCTGAAACCAGGTCCCTCCTGGAACTGGCCAGGACCATGTGCTAATGGTCTGCTGTGGTGTTATGTGGACAGCACCACCTCCCGCAGTGCTGGGGCTGGTACTGCCACTACAGGAGCACCTTGGTGTCCTAGCACGTCCACATTGACTGGCAGCTGTTGGTGTTGCTAGCTTACATCCATGCAGCCATCACCGCATTCCCACCACATGTTCAAGCATGGACAAATCACGGTTGATGAGGGCCATCATCTCACCAGACCATCTATCCATGAGCTCAGTATAAGCACAGATGGCACCAGACAGTTCATGGAAGATGTCGCTTGCAGATGTGAGAGGAGCCCTCTGTAGCCTCAGACCATGTCTGGTGTAACGTTCCATATGTGCTTGCACCACCATGACAGCCTGACACATACGCCTGGTGGTACCAGTTGTGATGCGTCTGCCAGGGGCATGATGACTAGCGGCCCTACTACGAGCACCCTGGGACATCTGCCTATGTGCTGCCCTGCCAGACATCTGGCTATGCCTACTGTGACCAGACACAGTAGGCATGGTTACAACACTCTCCTGTGCACTGCCACCAAATGCCAGCTGCCCCTCTGCTATGGCCACTGGTGATGGGCTATGTATAGGCACTGAAACTGTGTGCGGGGTTGGGGTGGCTAAAAGGTGGATGTGAAGACAACCCCACCTGTGCTTCACCAGTACAATCATCATCTTTGGTGTCTGCATGGACACCAACATCAGACTGCATGCAGGAGGGACCCTGACCCACCTCGCCACCTGTGCAGGAAAACAAGAAATGCACTTTAAGACCTGTACAGCATTGCATAACAGTACACACACACACACACACACACACACACACACACACACACACACACACACACACACACACACACACACACACACACACACACACCACCTTAATACCTATCTGTCTATGACTTTACAGACAGTCCCACATTTATTCCCATGCTTTCTCCATACTGCATCACACTTGGTAACATACACTCATTAATACCACTCATCAACGTATCATTCCTCTAAATGCCTGCACAAGTGATCACAACACAAGACCTGTAACTCCATTTCCTCCCTGACCTGAGTGGAGTGGTTTTATATGGCCTCACTGCTGTCATTTAGTGTCCACCCTGTGTATATCCAGACATCGTGAGCATGGCCCCTATATATGAGGGGCTACTATGTTCACTCCATAATATCACACACTGGAGTGTCATGTGTAAGTATTGCTCAGTACATGCCAGATATGCTGCTCAATCAACCTATCATGTGACAACTGTAATATATGGATACACTCCCTGGTCTTGTCTAGTAATTCCCCAATGCATCTGTAGTGCTGCATACATAGGTCGTCAGTCACCTCTCTGCTGAATGCGATATTATACCTGGTGTCTACCTTCCTTTCCAATGCATATTCCATGCTACAGAGCTTATTATACTATCAGCTGTCCTGTGATTACATACATGACAAGTATTCCTGGTGTGTCATGTGTCAGTCCATGTCCATGCACTGCACAATCCCAAAGGAAAGTACTGCTGTATGAACAACCCCACAATCAGACGTGCATACATGGACACCCACACAAACACACAAACATGCACACATGCATTCTACATGCATCAACCTCCCTCCACTTCACCAGAGTGACCCTACAGACAAAATAACCACCCTCTGACACAAGCACACATACAGGTGAGGTTGCACAATTATAGTACACACAGTCCTCCTATTACCCATCTGTCAACATGCATAACATATGGTACACAACAGCATGCTGTACAGCTATAGTCAATCCATGCTAGCAACAGTATATATGTGTGTGATGCATGTGCTGTATTAGTAGGTGATGCCCCTTCCCCTGGATACCACTGTGCCCATGTACACAGTATTGCTGTGCACCTGTTCTGCACCCTGCCATGTACTGTGCACCAAATCTCACAGGTGTACAACCCATTGCTGGATGTGTAGTACTGTGTCAGTTATGCCAGCTCTAATGCTCACAGCCCCTATGTTTTTCAGCAACACATACCTGGGATGATATGTGTACAGATGTCATTTGTGAATGCCTGATATCTGGTTTACAAATCACAATATCAGCGGACCATGTATGACCAATCCAATACTATTACACTGACAACCATCAGAGCATACTGTGGCTATGGGGAGTGTACACACCCTTTTGATATGACACATTCTTCCTTGATCTGTCATGGGACCACATCACCGCATATATTAACAGTACATGAGCACGATATGTGACATATGTTCTGTACATTCACATGCAGTGTCTACGGAATGCGTTAGGTGTGCGGATGCTGACTGCGATGCATACACTCCATGTGTGCATATGTGTGCACACCCTTATCATGAGAGTTTGTTGCACTTATTGTTATGTGTACTACAGCAGTCACTACTCCTGGCAGGGGTATACTAGCATGGGCCATCTACATTTGCCAGTGTATGCTCAGTCTGCCCTACACATGTCCCCCAAATCTGCATGATTGCAAGGTCTACTCATGTACACATACCTTGGTGTTCACACTCTGCCGTCACTATTGCTGTGGGGGTAGGGTTATGTCTGCCACAGTTCCTGAACCTGACTGTGTGCAGATACGGCCATTCTTAGCATCCTTAGGATCCCTGCTGCAGTGCACTGGTGTGTCATGCTGACACCCCCTCCCCACTTTCAGCATTTTTGCAAATGCTTGACAAGTAAGGCCTACATGTGTGTCAGTTTGCAGTGTCCCATACACTGAACACCACGTGTTACAGCCTAGTCCCAGCTGATAATGTGGACCACAGTAATATGTTATGCCATAGTGTAACTCTGTAACAGTTGCAATTGTACTATTGGTATATACACTGTTGTTGCACTGTATATGGGTGATGTTTCACATATGCCCCTACTGTAGGCCATGTCTCCCACCATTATGTTACTCCCTGTGGACACATTCTGCAATGACAGGATGTTAGTTACCTTGCACGTATCTGACATACCCTTCCAATACCCCATAATGGTCACCAATGTGATGCCGTGCATTTAACAGCAAAAATACGTGCACATGTACAGCATGCATTCTGGGTAGGTGTGTTCGATGTGTGCATGGAATATACCATAGCCATTACATGCCCAGTGTATTGGCAAGCATCAATATAAACCATACACACCAGCTACAGGCTGCTGCCTTGGTGGTATACCGGATGGACCTACATAAGAGGGTGAGAGATGCAAAGTCAGTGGCCACACCTTTGGCATTGCTACAGGGTGGGTGCAGCATTGCAGTACATCAACAGTACATGCCCACAATACTACCATGTATGCACATCTGTTTATTACTACTATGCAGCAACAAACTATATATATATATATATGACATGTCAGAAATACATGATCTACCTGTACAGATGCGGATGCATATGCAACAGTGGTCTACTAATGTGCCCTGTGGCCTTACCTGCTCACTCCTCAGCCAGTGTGGGGGTAGTACCCACCTCCATAATGGTGTCTGACAGTTGTTGGCTGTGCAGACGGGCAGGTGCCACAATGCTGGTGAGGAGCTCCTCAACACTTGTCAGGGGGGATGGATGGCATGCCCCCCCATTGCAAGGTGATCCCCCTGGACTGCAACAGCACCGCAATGGGTATTGCAAAGCAGGTCAGAACACTGATGCCAGACCTGCTCATAACTGCGGTTGTGCAGTCTGACATAATTGACGCTGTGGACTAGGTCATTCCACAGGGCGGTCTGCTCCTGCTGCTCTTGGCTGGCCTGGCAAAACAGGACAGGGTAATGCTGGATTAGGTGGTTTAGCACTATTGCATTCTCAGCAGCTGAGTAAGCTTGGAGCTGTCCATGTAACATCGTGCCTGTAAGATGTAAAGATGGAAACAGGTCTAAGCAACTCATAAAGCAAGGTTACCACAGTTCTTAATACATATCTCTGTCACCCCCTACCATATCAGCAACAACAAACTGTACACACAACTCAATAGGTATGGCTACAGCTTACCTACCAGTGGGACAGATATTGTATTGTACCACACTAGTGCTATGTGTTTTTAGCCATGTTCCCTGTGTGGACAATATCATTGCTGGCCTGATACAGACTATTCACCTGCATGCCATTGTCAGGGCCATCATGGTTCCATATATGACTGTGGTATGCTTGCTATGTGATTGCTGCACATCTGACATTCTGTGTTATTGGGGATATCTATGCATGCTGTTGGACATTTTCCGTGATTGTGTAGACTATTACTACCCACATATGTTCTATAACAGTGTCACAATAGCATGTTTAGAGAATATTTGCCAGCAGATCCACCTTACCAAACTCATCTGCCCATGTTAAATCATCTGCCCATGTTACCAGGTCACATCACATGTGGGACTCACCCTGGGGCCTCCTCGTGTACTGGTCCAGCACTACCTTCAGGTGGAACCACCTCAGGGGATGTTGTACCCCCCGGGGGCACACACAGACATGATCTTGTCCCCTGAGGTCAGGTCCAGGGTCTGTTACATAGCGGGCTCCACAGACACATGCGGGATATTCTACATCACCTTGAGGCACCCAGTACACATTCACAGGTTCCACATGCTCCTCCTGCTCAGCCTCCAGGCCAGGCACCTCCAGGACATGGACTTCTGTTGTGAGTAGCAGTGGGTGGGAGGCTTGTTCCCATTGTGTCCATATTGGGGCCCATGGGGCTTCCACATCGCAGACCACACACACCATCCAGGGTGTTTACCCACCACATGTGTCACATACCACCCCTGTAGGCTGTACTCTATACCTACCAACTCCGACCACCTCCACAACTATACCTGACATACTTCCCTATATTCCCGTTCCCTACTTCACAGACAAGGGTAATGTAGTCCCAACAAGGGGTTCACATGTGACATACCATCCATGTTGCACACACTGACAGCTGTAGATATCTATGTCTGTTGCTATGTGTGCTGTTCCCTCACACATAGCAGGCAGCACTGTGGTGGTAATATAGGGGACATGTATTTACATACATATATGTGTGTGTGTTTGTATATATGTAGACGTGCATATAGATATATATCTATATATTTATAGATGTATATGATGTATATATGTGTTTATATATATGTCTACATATGGGTATCTGTATATCTGTGGACATACATGTATATATATATATATATATATATATATATATATATATATATATATATATATATATATATAGATATGTATTTATATATATATATATATATATATATATATATATATATATATATATATATATATATATATATATATATATATATATATATATATATATATATATATATATATATATATATATATATGCACATACATATACATACCTATAAATGGGGTACATTCAGACATCAGTTCCACAATTTCAAAACACCTACCTGCACAGCTGCATTGTTCTGCCTTGCTACAACACAGACAGGTGCCACATATGGACACAGCCTAACATTAAGGGGGTATATGTAGGGCCAAATTGCAGGTAACCCTATTACACACCTATGGCATTCCAGCATGCTACAATACAGGTTAACCTGAGTATCCTGCAAGTGGTGGGCTGCGGAGCCCACGTGTCCATCATTATGGCATTACTTCCGCCACCAGCTATTGGCCACAGTAATATAGATGCTTCCCATTACACAACATACACGATGATGGCTTACATCTTATCAGTCAGTGCTGCTCTGCACAGTTGACAGGTATGGTCCACTACCCACAGGAACAGACTCTACTGTTCTTAGCAGTTGTTCAGCTGAACATCATTACAACAACAACACACGATGGCACATATAAATCATTCCACATCATCTATCCCATTATTATGTACCAAGTACGACAATCAATTACATGCATATATACTTCACATATTTGTTGTGGGAATGATGTATGTTCTGGATAGTTTGCTGGACGAATGTTTTTTTTTTTTTTTCTCTCTCTCTCTCTCTCTCTCTCTAGCTTGGTCTCTCTCCAGTAAATGGATTTAGCTGCTTTGAATAGATTGCAGCATGGATTTTGTAGGTGATGCACATGATAAGTTGATGGCCTCTGCACCAATCCGTGTCCTCCACTTGCTACCTGCATGCAGCATGCTGTGTAGTACTTCCAATTACCACTGTCATGGCAACCCACTACTATAAATCCCTCTTGTGGGCATGGTCCCTTTAGCTTTACTGTATGGTGGACATCCCTCCTGTGTGTGGGAAGCAGTGTTACAGACAGCAGGTAGCAATACCTCTTAAAAGAGAACTTGTACACTCAGGCCAGCTACATATCTGTATGAGGTTCCAGAACTACAGACAGAGTGTGAGTAGTGTTGTTGTATGCATTGTATAGCATCAGTGTTACAGTGTTTGTGTGTACATACTAGTTTAACATGGAATGCAGTCTGTCTGCATAGCTCTCAACTGTGGGCCTATCCACTTGATGGCCAGAGGTGTGCGTGTTATTTTTTATCTGTCCACCACACAGGTCTTGTGTCAGATATATCCCTGGCAGTGTGTGTGTTGAGTGCTATCAATACATGGCTACATTCATTTGTGTTTCTAATTTCATATTCCTGACTAAGGGTATGTTGCAGGCTATCCTGTAACAGCAGTGACATGCTTAGTGCATGACAACACTATTTCATATATGGGCCTTTGTTCCAGCCTCTGTCCTCCACCTACATACCAGGCTTTGTCCATATGACATGCTGTCCGGGGTTGTTATGTAGTGGGCTGTGAGTATGTCATGCTGCCATTCCTGCCATCATTCCACTGCTGTTGTGGCCTCCACACATGTTGTGGGGATGGGTCCATATATGTGTGGGCTTCATCTGCACAATACATGTGTGTCCTTATGCACTCCAGAGGCCAGTGTATGTAACAGTGGTATATGGCCCTGTATGTCAGTCTGTGTGGGGGGTGCACCATAACTAAACTAGGCTGTTACAACATGTGGGGGTATCAGGGGTAAGTTGCCTTAAGGTATTTGGATGTACATTACCATACAATTCACCTTAGGCAAATGCAGGCCTACTACTTCCTGCCATACGGACTGTTCTGTTTGTCACTGTGATTGTGATGGTGTCAGGTATGCCTTGTTATGTAACAGATACATCCCATTGTATCAACTGAGGTTTTTACCCCCTAGGGATTGTGTACAGAGTGTAGATAGAGGTTGCTGGACTATATATCTGCATTATTTGCTGTTGACTGATTGTTATCCTGTGGCCCAGTCTGTCTTTACTGTTTACTACTTGAAGGCCTTCGCCTGGACAGCAGCATATGTAAACCTTTCATAGGTTCATAGGTTCATAGGTACATACTAGGCTATCTGCCCTAGGGCATTTATAAGCCTAGCCAGAGTGTGTTTGGCTTTCGCCACCCATTTTAAATTAATTTTGCTATGCCCTTTTTCGAGGTTAGTATACTGTACCTCTGTCTAACAGTGACACAGAAGTGATACCCGGGGTAAACCAACGATCTCCCATCCACTCATCAAGATTCCTCTTGAAGAGAGTCAATGAGGGACTCTGCATAACCTGGACTGGGATTTTATTCCAGAGTGAAGGTAGCCTCTGGGTTATGAATCTGTCTCTCCAGCATGTCCTATTTATTTCAGTGCTGAGGTTCAAGTCTCTCGAGCGCGTAGCTAGCTAGGATTTGGATTTTAGGAGATGCAGCATGTCCATTAATTCCGGGTTGGACATGGCTTTATACGTCAGGCACAGATCGCCTCTGAGCAGGCGGTATGCCACTGTGTAGAGCTGGAGTTTCTTTAACCGGGCAGCATATGGCATCTGTTTGAGCCCTTTGATCCTCTTGGTGAGGTACTTTTGGGGTCTTTCCAGTTGCTGCAGGTGTCTGGTAAGGTACATCCCAAAAGGGGCGTTGTACTCAATTATGGGTCTGATGAGGGATGAGTAAAGAGGCATGATGACCTCCCCTGATCTAGATGTGAATCCCTTCATGATTAGGTGGGCTATATAAAATGTTTTTCTAATCACTTTGGCCACGTGGTTGTCAAATGAGAGATTGCTATCAACTTGGGTCCCCAGGTCCCTAATTACGTCTTCTGTACTTAATGGATTACCACCTATGTGGTAATTTGTGGGCACTTTGTTTTTGCCAAAGGGGATGACTATACACTTTTTGGTGTTTAGCTTGATGCCATGGCTCTAGCACCAGTTGTCTGTTTCTATGAGGCCCTTTTGGAGGATGCTTGTGTCAGCTGGAGAGTCGATTATGGTGCCCAGTTTGCAGTCATCTGTGAACTTGGTCAGCCACACTCCTTCCGTGTTGGCCTGTACCTCCGAGAAATATATACCGAACAAGAGAGGTCCCAGGACTGAGCCTTGTGGGACACCACTTGTAACTGGTTTGGAGTCTGACATGGCTCCAGCAATTCTAACCATGTGGGTTCTGTCCTTGAGCCAGTTTGCAACCCATCTAGTGACATAGGGGTTTATATTTAAGCTGGTGAGCTTATCTATAATGCCCGAGTGGGGTATTGTATCGAAGGCTTTTTTGAGGTCCAGGTAGGCTGTGTGGACCACCTTCCCCTCGTCAATGGCCTTGGTGACTGTTTCAAAGAAATCAACCAGGTTTAAGAGGCAGGATCTGCCCTTAACAAAGCCGAACTGGGTAGGATCCAGTGTCTGTAGGTCCCCAATATCTTTATTTATGAGGTCCATGATGATCCTTTCCATAGCTTTGCAGACCAAGCTAGTCAGGCTTATGGGGCGATAGTTTCCAGGATCCGTTGAGGCACCATCTTTGTGGAGAGGGACCACTGTTGCTGTACACCACTCTTTGGGTACATATCCTGTAGTAAGGCTGAGAGTGAACAGTAGTTTTATGTTTGGGTTTAGCTCTTCTTGGAGTTCATGTAGGACGCAGCCTGGGACACCGTCTGGTCCCATTGATGCTGTGTTTTTTGCTTTGGAGAGGGCAGCTCTTACCTGAGCATCTGAGATGTCAGGGGGGCAGCACTGTGCTGGGATAGATATTTGCCCTTTTGGTGGGGGGAGGGGAGTTTGCGCTGAACCTGTCAGCTAGGATGTTTGCAATGTCTGTGGGTTTGGTGTATTTTTTGTCATTTTGGACTAATTCTGAGCATATCTGGGAATTCCCACCCAGTTTCCTAACTTAACTATAGAAAGCCTTGTGATTATCCTTAGTGTGCTGTGCAATTATTCTCTCGAAGCTTGCCTTAGACGATTTTATGAATGCCAGTAGTTTTTTGCTAATACTGATCAGAGATGCCTTCCCTTTTTGGGATTTTGCTCTATCATGTAGTAGCTTCCTCCTTCTATTGTATAGTTTGTTTATGGCTGGGGTCCACCAGACAGGACGTCTGCCTTTGGAGGATTGGGTCTTGGTTTTATTTGGGATTGCATGATCCATGCATTCCTGAAGGTGTTCATAGAATGCGTTTATAAAGGATTCTGCGGACTGGGCCGTATTTTCCACAGGCCCGGGGGCTTTGAAGGATTCCACCTCGGTTTTGAGGAGTGTGAAATTTGCTTAAGAGAAGTTTTTCACTGTGGTTTTCAGGGCAGAGGGTGGAGTCGGGATGTGACTATCCAGTGAGATTAGTTTATGGTCTGATCTTACCAGTGAGGGATACACTTCTGGTCTGGAGCATAGAGTCCCCATGTTGGTGATGATCAGGTCCAGTATGTTTTCCCCTCTTGTGGGAGTGGTAACAAGTTGTTCCATAGCATTTGAGTTTATACATTCTAGGAACCTTTGGGCTAGGGTGCTGGAGCTAGAGTAATGCTCCCAGTCTATGTTTGGGTAGATGAAGTTGCCCAATATAATGGTGTTTGGAGAGAACTTCATATTTTCCAGTGTTCTCAGGAAGGCCGAGTGGGGTTCCTGGGTTTGGGAGGGTGGTCTGTAGCAGGCTATAAACTGGAAGGCAGTTTTACCCACTGTTAGTTGCACATGGATAATCTCTGATGCTTCGTGCTGTGCCACCAACCTGGAGGTGTGGGTATCTTTGATGAATATTGATACTTCCCCTCTTTTTGTGGTTTGGTCCAAGTTTTGGGGCCGAAAAGCATGGTATGAGGTATAACCTGGTAGTGCTGGGGTGCTCTCGGGAGCCTTGAAAAAGGTTTCTGTTACTGCACAGATATTGATGTTCTCCATGCTAAGGAGACTTTTGAGTGTGTGCATCTTGAGGTTTAGATTTCTGGCGTTGAGTAGCATTACTCTTAGTTTCTTATCCCTTGTGATACCTATGGAGGTGGGTTTGTCTTTTGAGCCTTGCCTAAAAAGGGCACTATGGGGGTAGCAAGAGCCTTTGCCAATATCTGAAAGCCCAGGGGTGACAGGTGCAAGCCATCCCTAGCGAAGCATCGTGGCTTGTCGAGCATGTCATCCCAGACTGACAGGCATTGGATCCCCTTTGAATGACACCAATACTTAAGCCAATTGTTGAAATTGATCATCTTGTCTTCATATTGTGGCATCATTCTTGGTGAGGGTAAGATGCTACTCAAGGTCAGGGTTATACCGGCCTAGGCTACATGCTCAGAGAGCTCCTCTATGTCTCTTTTCATGTAGTCCAGGGAGGTATGTCTCAGGTCATTCACACCAGCATGGACAATGACTGAGTCATATTTGTACTTGCCTTGGAGTGACCTGAGTGCTTGTGTTATGTGGTGGATCCTAGCCGACAGGCAGCTCACCATGACCTTCTCCTTGTTCAGCCTGGTGAGCGGGACGTCAGTGTGCTTGATGATATAGTCACCTATTACAAGTGTATCAGGTGTGTTGTTTAGCCTTAAGGGCTGTGACTGTTCGGCACACTGGCTTTGTGAGCTATGTTGCCGTGTTTTGTTTTGGGGTAGCAGTTGCTTGGGTGTCTGCTTTGGAGGTCTCTGCTGCTTAGGCAGATTTTTATTTAGAGTCTCCGAGTATGTTTTTGTGTGTTTATGTGTTTGGTTTGCTGTCATGGTAGGTCTATGTGAGACTGGAATTGTAGTGAGTGTGGTTTCCTTCTCCTCCTGACTGGTTTCGCCAGTACTGAGTTGAGAGAGCTTAGCCTCCAGTATGGCTATATGGTTGCATCTCTCACATGTGTTGGAATTTGTTGGGAGGAGGAGAGGGTTGTCTGTGTACATGAGGCAGTTGTAACATTGCCTCAAGATTCCCAGATTCACCAGCTGGACCGGAGAGGAGATTGACAACTGACCTTTGGACATGCTAGAATAGTACTGGGAATTCCTTTATAATTGAAAAAAGGGCCAATGGGGAACGAGGTACTCAAGGGGAGTTTGTGAGGGTGTAGTGCTTTTAATATTTTAGTGCTGACTTATATAATTGCTTTAGTGAGCAAGTGCCAGGTAACTTAAATGCAATGTGTTACAGGTAACTTAAATGCAAAAACGACAAACAGTAACTTTCTTTCAAGTGAAACAAGGAAATAAGTACAGTAAGCAATGCAGATATCACTAGGGATCCACAGAAGCAGTTGAAAGCCGCGTTTTAGGTGGAATTAGCGTTTCAGGGAAATAACAAGCAAACAAACAACAAGCATACAAATAAAGCTAGATTCAGCAGGACTGGATCTAGTCTAGGCTACAGCAAACAAGGTGTACCAATTTCAGTAAGAAACAGTTCAAATATGCATGCACTATAAGCCTTTAACCAGAAATTCCGAGCTCAGAAGGGCAGAGTCCAGCCTCTCCTCCCACAAGAGTGCAGACCATGAACCTTCTTAATGTAAAATAACTGGCCTGAAGCCAAGTGCTTAAACCAGAACGAATACACTTTTAGAATAACAGACACTGAGCCCTCAATCAGCAGTTCACAACTTAGAAGGATGTAAGCTACCTGTCCTGCCACCACAGTGCAGGCCACAAACCTTCCTAATGGAAAACAACTGGTCTGAAGCCCAAGTGCTTAATCCAAAAGACTTAGAATTATAGCTACACTTTAATCAAGTTACTACCAAGCACTAATAAATACAATTGAATACTTTAAAGAATGCCTGGATTAGTGCTCAAGTTATACAAACAAAGCTAGATTCAGCAGGCCTGGATCTAGACTATGCTACAGCAAACAAGGTGTACCAATTTCAGTAAGAAGCAGTTCAAATATGCAGGCACTATAAGCCTTTAACCAGAAATTCCCAGCTCAGAAGGGCAGAGTCCAGCCTCTCCTCCCACAAGAGTGCAGATCATGAACCCTTTTAATGTAAAATAACTGGCCTGAAGCCCAAGTGCTTAAACCAGAAGTAATACACTTTTAGAATAACAGACACTGAGCCCTCAATCAGCAGTTCCCAACTTAGAAGGATGTAAGCTACCTGCTCTGCCACTACAGTGCAGACCACAAACCTTATTAATGTAAAACAACTGGCCTGAAGCCCAAGTGCTAAAACCAGAATTAATACACTTTTAGAATAACAGACACTGAGCCCTCAATCAGCAGTTCCCAACTTAGAAGGATGTAAGCTACCTGTCCTGCCACCACAGTGCAGGCCACAAACCTTCTTAATGTAAAACAACTGGTCTGATGCCCAAGTGCTTAATCCAAAAGACTTAGAATTACAGCTACACTTTAATCAACTTACTACCAAGCACTAATAAATACAATTGAATACTTTAAAGAATGCCTGGATTAGTGCTCAAGTTATACAAACAAAGCTAGATTCAGCAGGCCTAGATCTAGTCTATGCTACAGCAAACAAGGTGTACCAATTTCAGTAAGAAGCAGTTCAAATATGCAGGCACTATAAGCCTTTAACCAGAAATTCCCAGCTCAGAAGGGCAGAGTCCAGCCTCTCTTCCCACATGAGTGCAGACCACAAACCCTTTTAATGTAAAATAACTGGCCTGAAGCCCAAGTGCTTAAACCAGAATTAATACACTTTTTGAATAACAGACACAGAAGCCCTCAATCAGCAGTTCCCAACTTAGAAGGATGTAAGCTACTTGTCCTGCCACTGCAGTGCAGACCACAAACCTTCCTAATGTAAAACAACTGGTCTGAAGCCCAAGTGCTTAAACTAAAAGGCTTAGAATGAGTTACACCAAGCAGTAATAAATACAATTGAGATGACGCAAAAGCAAAATAAAGTAAGAAAAAATACAAATACAGTAAAAGCAGATAAAAAAAAAAAAAAAAGAAAACTGTATTAATTTATCTGTTTGACAGTTGCATTAATCTGTTTATATGTATATCAGAGTCTAAACAGCGATATGACATGACATATACAACTGTAATAAAACAAAAATAAAGCTTTCCCCATGTATGCAAACCTGTGTGTGGTGTTATATCCTTTGATCTCTCTGTGGGTATATGTTGCAGTCAACAATTGCCATTTGTATGGGTGGCTCATACAATGTCCAGCTGGTAAAATGGCAGCTGTAGGCATAGTGCCTGTTCGATATTGTGTGCACCCTCTACATATGTATCTTCCTATACATATCTCTGTGTGTGTATGTGTAGTTACACATATGTGTGTATCTGCATATATGTGTCTGTGTATATGTATCTTAGGAATGTTGATTGCTTCCACATTGTACATTCTCTACGGTAGCCAGACTGTACTGCATGATATGTTATTGATACCAGCCTGACATCATACAGGTGGGATGGAGTACTGTTAACATGTTGTGAACATGTTCTGTCAGGTCCGGGTTATGAGATTTGCAACAGTTGGTATTGTATTGCAGGGCAGATGTGTTTGGCTGTGGGGAGGGGTATCTATACGTACAAGACGTATGTTGCTTGGGTCCCATCACCCCCATTAACGGTGCATGTGGACATATATGTTTTTATGTTCTCTTTTATATCTACAGATATATGTCTGTATATACATATATAGATATATAGTTATGCTTACATATATATATATATATATATATATATATATATATATATATATATATATATATATATATATATATATATTGCTGTATATATAAAGACATATATATGTAGACATATATATCTATAGATGTATACATATGTGTATATCTATATATGTATATATATATGCATATATGTATATATATATGTATATATATCTATATATGTGTGTATGTATATATATATATATATATATATATATATATATATATATATATATATATATATATATATAATATATATATATATATATATATATATATATATATATATATATATATATATATATACATATGCATATATCTATTTAGATATAAATATATGTACACGCAGACATACATCTACATATTTAAATACATTTCCTGTACTGGTGAATGACTGTGCTGGATGATATGTTTGTGAAAACATAAGGGTTAAGTATATCTCACATGGCTTACTGGTAAATCAATTTGGCTATGGTGTGCAGGGTCCTGGGTTTGAGCCTTGGAGAGGCTATTTATTTTGTTGC
Organism: Protopterus annectens; assembly: GCF_019279795.1. Taxonomy (NCBI): domain Eukaryota; kingdom Metazoa; phylum Chordata; order Ceratodontiformes; family Protopteridae; genus Protopterus; species Protopterus annectens. Next base: position 253,267,244 of record NC_056734.1, read on the forward strand.
TGGGCAGAACAAGGGCTGTTGGATACAGAGTGATTAAGGCTCTTTTAAGCGGGTTTGCGTTGGTTTGCGCACAGGTAAGCACTGATAACTTCCGGTTACAGTTTCTTATACTCACTTAGCTTCTAAATTGCTTAACCTGTGTAGGCATTGCTTACCCCCAAGTAAACAAGCTTAAACCCACTTACTGCTGCTTAAAAGTGCTTATTCCCACTTACCCCCGTGCTAATTTCTTTAAAAGAAAAGAAAAAAGGGATGATAGGAAAGTGGTGAAAAAAGGGCACAAAGAGGGAAAGACAGTAGGGAAAATAGCTAGGGATGTGCAGGAAGGGTGTAGGGAAGGTCTATAGCTGCCCATTTCTTCTACAGCAACAGCTGTGCATATACACTGAATTTGGAGGTAGATTTGGTCACTCCAACCCCTGAGAGAGGGGTGAAGACAACAATAATATGTTGTGATGCCAATTAGGCCAGATTACATGTGTCCAGTGGACACGTGCAAAATGGACAGCTATGTATGGGGCGATATTTTTTTTGGGTAACAGATTGCCCTTTGTTTTTTTTTTCCGGTGAGAGTGGGATGTTGTGCAGGGACAGTAGGTATATTTGGGAAGGAAGTTAGGTAGGTTAAAAGAAAAGACAAACAAGACACATACAGGGGTGGTATATGACACATGTGGGGATTAAATACCTTGATGGGGAGGGGTATTGGGAAATCAGTAGCCCATGAGCCCCCTAGTGGAAACAGTGGGACTAAGGTCCCCACACATGGGCAGTCACCATTGCACCTTCACATCCCCGAAGGTGGCTGTGCTGGGGGCTGACTCGGAGAGCCAGGCTGACCCTCTTGTCATGACACTCGGCCCTCGAGCTGGCATAGCAGATCTCCAAACTCCAGGTTGAGCTTGCTTCGCACTACGACTTGGACCTGGCGATGGGTGACAGGTTCCTATCTGCGCCCGCTCCCAGGAGGGGGCGAGCCCCATCCCCTGAGGCAGTTCCACATGAAGGTGATGCAGGAACAACAGATGAGGGGGTCCTGGGTTGGGCCCTAGATGTGCTGGTGCCCAGTGCCATGGCCAGCTTAGGTGGGACAGGTGGGTCTGCTGGGACCCTCATTCCCATATGTGCTATGGTGTTTATGTTTTATCAACATATATGGGTTAGTAATAGTCAACACATTCCAGGATTAGGTATAACAGCATGCATAGTTATTCCCATTAACCTAGAGACCAGATATGGAACAGTTGCATAGCAAACAGAACATATGCATGTATGGGACCACAGTAGTAATTACAACAGCATGCAGGTACAGTGATGATACCATGCCACCAATGTCGGAGTATTTCAACATAGCACATGCATATAAACAGATTTAAATAATTATCAAACAATAGGACATATGTCCCAACATTACAGTTAAGTTATGACGTAACAATTGAGTTGGGTATTTAGTTTATTGTTGCAGATATGGTGGTGGGGAGAGAAAAATGTCAATTAACAATTAGTATATTCCTGTAGTTTGCATTAGTTTCCTAGTCAGTGCTGTTATCTGTACTTTACAAGTATTACAACACTATCCTAAGGCCTTAATTTGGACAGTGGTATGGCTGTTGACAACTATATACATTAACTGGTTTTGCCTGCAGTATACACCTCTTACCTGGTATACCTGTGGAGGAATTGTTTGTTATCACTAGCTAACTTTTTCTACACATGCTCCCAGATTCCAGGTTGATGTTATGCACATACCTGTCCATCTCTTTTTGCACAGACTCTGGCCATGTCTTGACCACATGCTGGTGAACCGGGACATATGTAAACTATTGCTTTCTTCAAACTTTAGTGACTTACAACACTGTTATACATGATTTCATAGACAGTTATATTATGTAGCACAGTGTGGGTGACAGTGATGAGTGATACCTTATTATTCAAAGCAACTGCAACAATAACAATGCTTTACAATACCAAAGTAAACAGTACCAATACTGGGTATGAATCTTTTATTTCTAGGCACAGTGTTCATATCTGATGGACTTATGGGAGCAATGTTTGTTAGCACTCCCTGAATGTTGTCACACAAAGTACCTGAATCCACATTAGTATTATGCACATGCTTCTCACTCTGTTACTGTGCACACTCTGGTCTCAGCTTGACAACATGGGGGTGTGGATGGGACATACTGGGCTTATTACTCATAACATTTTGGGGAGTTGCTAATGTGACAGGTTTGTTCTTATAGATGTGTGACAATCAGTTGTATTTCCTGTTTGCTGCCTAAACATCTGGGATTATCCCACTGATTTCCCAGGGGGACAGGGTGACAGGCAGCAGATATGGGCTAATATACTGGACATTCTGGACATATCTGTATAGTTGTGGGGTATGATTCTGTATGCATCCCACTTCCACTCCTGGGATTCAGACCATGGCTGTGTCTGCTAACACTAAAACATTGTCCATCACAGTTGTGTGTGCTATATAGATATTGCTGTATATATCTTTTCTGATTTCTGTCTATACTTCTCCTGTGTTTTTACATTCTGACCTTGTATTACAACACACTTATACAGGATTTCCTAGACAGTTATATTATGTAGCACAGTGTGGGTGACAGTGATGAGCAATACCTTATTATTCAGAGCAATTGCAAAAAATAACAATGCTGTACAATACCAAAGTAAACAGTACCAGTACAGGGTATCAATCTTTTATTTCTGTGCACAGTGTCCATATCTGATGGACCTGTGGGAGTCATGTTTGTTAGCACTACCTGAATGTTGCCACACAATGTACCAGATTCCACATTAGTATTATGCACATACATCTCACTCTGTTACTGTACACACTTTGGCCACAGCTTGACAAAATGGGGTGTAGATGGGACATACTTGGCTTATTACTCTCATAACAGTTTGGGGAGTTGCTACAGTGACAGGTTTGTTCTTATAGATGTGTTGACAATCAGTTGTATTTCTTGTTTGCTGCCTATACGTCTGGGATCATCCCATTGATGTCCCAGGGGGACAGAGTGACAGGTAACAGATATGAGCCAATTTACTGGACATTCTGGACAGATCTGTATAGTTGCAGGGTATGATTCTGTATGCAGACTATTACCACTCCCAGGATTTGAACCATGGCTTTGTGTGCTAAAAATACAACAGTTCCCGTCTCAGTTGCATGTGCTATTTGGATTGTGTTGTCTGTTTTTTCACTGTTTTCTGTCTAGGTCTCTCTCATTTGTATTAAATGACCTCTGGGGATTACACCAGTTATAGACAGACATTCCTACACATTTTATTTATGTTACACAGTGTGAGTAACAGTGCTTAATACAGCAGTACTATTAAGTGATTACAAATCTACATTACCATATGATACCAGAGTAAACACATGCAGTCCAGCAGTTAGGCCTTTATTGTCAGGCTATTATGCTTTTATTTACATACAACCTATATGAGACTCTTCCTGCTTTATTTTCTGGTGTATGCAGTACTTGCCTTAAAGACTACAGGTTTTATACAGGCACTTAACTTACTAATACTTTTAGATTTATTTCCTATGACAGTACATGCAAGCGTATTACTAAACTGCCTCACATTGCAACCTCTCTAAGCGACATCCATAAGCCTCCTGGTTTGCAGACCTCTCACTTGCCGCTGTGAAGGACATAAGAGGAATATTTAGCCATACCTATCCATAATATACATGAGCTGGCAATTATTAAACAGGTAGTGGAGTGATACTTACACACAGCTGGGACCTCCCCTGTCATCCTTGCCTCTTGAATCCACTGATCCAAGGGATCCACCTTTCACTGCTTCAGGTCGGCATAGTGATGACTGACCTGCTCACCAGTTTCGGGTATGCCAGTGACACTGATGAGGTCAATGGTGAGATGGTTCCAGGCTTCTGCTTTATATTGGGAACCCTGGTACTGGCCCTGCAGCAGTCTCTGCTCATGGTCTTTGACAAGGAGTTCTGTCATGACTCTGGAATGCTGGATGCCCCAGCGCTGCACCTGAAAGCACACACCCTCTCCCATTCCAGACATACTGCCTGCAAGGAGAAGCTACAACCAGTTATGAGATGTATTCCTGCTTGTTCGGTTTAAATAGGTCTGATTTCCCACACTTTGCTGTGATTGGGCAGTTTTGAAATGGCTAAGCTATGGGCAAACCTGCTTAACTAAGGTTGGCATTGTTTAAAGGGGTATACCAATGTGTAAATTGAGTTAGCTGGCCTACACATTTATTACACCTACTAAGCTGGGCTGTGCAATGCTTAGTGTTGCTTAATATTTAATTTGCATTATATTTGCTTTTTGGCATTGATTTATTATTCATTACATGTTATATATGTGTCTGGCATCCATGATTCATGTATACGTACACTGTATGGGGTCCATGTGTTTGTTAGGGGACATGTTCAGCTGGATTTTCCTATAGTGATGATTTGTTTGGTGATACTTCAATCTGATGTACTGCTTTGATGGCTTAGTGATTAACTATTGTGAATATAATGTACAGGGTCCTAGGTTCAAGACCTGCAAATGCTGTTTATTTTGTTTCTGGCCAGAACAGTGGCTGTTGCACACAGAGTGATTAAGGCACTTTTAAGAACTTGTAATTGGGCTTGCATGGGTTTGTGTGAAGGTAAGCAATGCTAACCTCCAGTTAAATATGCTTACAGAGAGTTAGCTGCAATATTGCTCAACCTGTGTGCATATTGCTTACCCCTGCGTAAATGGGCTTAAACTCGCTTACTAGTGCTTACATATGTTTACTCCCACTTACTACTGCTTAATAGTGCTTACACTTGCTTACTAGTGCTCACTCCCACTTACCACTGCACTAATTTAGACTGTAATGTCTAATGGTTCTTTGGAAGGTGGGGGATTTGGAAGCTATATGGAGATATTATTCATTACACATTTTACCTTCCATTTGTATCCCTGATTCCTGTGTACATATACTGTATGGGGCACATGTGATTATCTGTGGACTTTGCAACATTATGACACTGACACCTCACATCTGCATTTAATGCAGTACTCCAGTTCACAAATATATGTTATTTAGTAGGTTATGCAGCTAAAAATGTTGGTCATAAAGTGATTTGACATGGAAAATGGAATGTGCTGCAGTGGGACTCAAGGCAGGAATGACTGCTCGTAAGGCAAATGCTCTGCCCACAACACTATTGCTGTACTGCTTCATTTGTATATATCTTGCTTTTTATCCTCTTCTGTCATTTCAGCTGCATTAACCATAACTAAGCAATGGGAAAAACCTGTGCACATATGGTTAGATTTAATCTGTTTCATAAAAAAAAAACTTTACATTTTTTGTTTTAACTATTGCTCTTGTACATGTGTGGGGATGTTTGCTGGGGGTATGCGTACACCTATGAGCGGTCTCGCTTATTCTTTCAGGATTTGTCTGATGTTCTTCATTGCAGAGGCATGTATATTCTGAGAGCTCTGCACCCTGTACTCTTACATGCTCCATGTAAGATTAAGAGCTCAGGCAGCTCGCCTTCATTAATATGCAGGGTGCACTGCCATCCTGCTCCTAAACGGCTGCTTCCTTGCAGGACTCTGCTAGTCCTGCAGGGAAGGATAGTGAATCCGGGGGACTGTCTTTTGCACAACAACTCAGGTCACTTCTGAGGCTATTGCCATTTCATTTTGTGTACAATTACATTGCTTTCTAGCCATTGCCATGTGGACTCCATACACCTTTAAGCAGTTTTACATTTCTTCTCCAAAGCTAAACAAGCACACAGTCCTGGCTTCCTCATTTAGCTGCTCAATTTCCTAAACAAAGAGCTAGAAAAAACATTATAAACATCTTCCAAGAACAGCTTCAAAGTCAAACAGTACTCTTGTTGACTGACATATGCAAACATTAAATTACATCTCTCCTGTCTACGATGTACCTTGTTGAGAGACATTCATTCAAACTCTTGACTTTTGTCCCCCAAATTCCTGCCTCCAGTACTGGAATCATTTATAAATACTTTAAAATGGGCCTACTTATTAGTAACATTGTTACAATCCTAGAATCATAGCTAATAATAGAGCACTCACTTATTGTTCCCATTACAGAATCATGGCTTAAGAATGATTGTTGCAGATCATATAGTCTTAATAACTGTCACATTCACTTGGACAATAGACCCATGACTTAGAATCATTGCAGAAGTAGATTTTCTCATGAAACAGCCTTACTATAGCTATCCAACAAATTACACAAGTCAATGCTTCTGTGGACAATACCCCTATATGTCTGAAGGCCCACTGACTATCAACAAAGCATACACTCCTGTACCTAACAGTAGCATACATATTCCATCCCTCCTGCATTTGAACAAACCATCAAAAAGCTGTACCCCTGTGGTAGTCTCCCCAAAGCATTCTCTTAGGTGACTTCACTATAAGTTGTTCTGAACCTCACAATTTCATAGATACCTCAGTCTCAGTAGGCATGAACAGTTTGCTAAATGTCCAGTAAAACAAAATTACATGCAGTACCTCTACAACTGACATGTTGTAAACATGATATCATACAACTGCCAAAAAATGTCAGCTGCATGACTGATCAAGCCCAATCAAGTCAATATGGTTATTTGTGACTAAGTCTGGCAGTTAACATAGATGACTAAAGCTCTGAGTTGTTAATGACCTGTTTTCTGTGCCCAGGGGTATAGGGTTTGATTCCTTCTAACATCTTTTCCCTATTCTGAACATGTTACTTAACCAGACAGTGCTTCGGGGTAACCACCGAAATGAGAAAGTTGTATCCAGTGGGCTTATGCAGTCAACAGGCACTCATCCAAATCATGACCTATCTAACTTTATTGACCAACTATTTCAATATAGGGCCTGCAGTTCATGCAATCTCAAAGATGACTTAGAAGCCCAAGCTGCTTTTGGCTGTTTATTGAAACTGAGACTTTAATGAGATAATATAACCTAGTATTACCACATTTTTTCAAACAACAAATCCATACACTAGGTAATAAATATCACCCCTCCCCACCAAACTAAATCTCTGGACTCAGACCTACTCAGCCTTCTATTTCCAACAATTTTTTTATTTTTTTTTTTTTGTAGTTTAGGAAAACTCTTTGAAAACCTTGATAAGAAAATGAGAGCAAAATTTAGCAAAATGTATCCAGCAATGTTAACAATGACATCTGTCTTTACTTGACAAACCTTTAAACCGTGTTTTCAATATGCCTCTCACCACAGAAATGTGTCCAACTCCCTTTTAACATGATATCAATCTACCACTAACTAAGATTTCTTTTCTATCCTCCACTCAGAACTCTTAGACAAATAACCAATCTTTGTCCTGTTATAACACTTTCTGAGAAGATATTCTATGAAAAAATGTGTAACTGCATCAACTAATATGGACTTGTCTCTGATGTGTAGCATGGTTTCTATGAGAAATGCAATACCATACCTCTCAACCTCTTAGAGCAAGAAATCTGGACAAAGCCATCAACAATGGGAGACAAAGGCCCAAAAATAGGGACACTTTTTAAATATTGCTGTTACAAACTTAGAAAATTGATAGAACAACACTTTTTTATTAGCACAACTCTTCTGAAAGGTATGAAGTCTGAAACTCTGTCATTTTCTGACTTCAACCCTCTATGATTTGCCATAAAACCACAATTTTATGAGAAATGGACACAAAATATGAGGCTAAAATCTGGACATTTTGCAGAAATCTGTACAGTTGAGAGGTATGTAGTACCACAACAACTCTAGACACATTCACATGCAAATATATGTGCAATAGTCAGCAACAGTGTTCAGCAATATGGCACAAACATTTGAAACAGCAAACTATCGCTATTCCTTTTAATCAAACTGCTAAAACTAAATTTCAGTTTAAATTCAATATCCTGCCTAAAAGGCTGCCTCACAAATAAAACCTATTAAGTGGGCTTTGATTGAATTTTGCCAAATATTGGAACTTTACAAATGTGGGGTAACTAAGAGCTCATTATTCAGCCTTTGTTAATGTCAGTGTTTAAATGGACTTAACATTGACCTATCTTACCTACACTGAATCATATATGCCAATGAAATCAAACAAGCATACAAAGCACAAACCAGTACCTCTCCTTGATGCTGTCCAAAATGAAATCAGATTTCACCATTGTATGGTTCCAGACATATGAAACCAAACAGTTACCCGCTCTCAAAAAAAAAATTAAGTGATACAAACCAAATCCTCCTCAAGAAACACTTGAGCAATGTAATGCTCCATACTATACTGCAAAGGTAGCTGATTTTAATACTGGTCCATACTTATCTTTTGAGCTCATACTAAAATAAATGTGCAATGAGCCTTATACCAACTACAATACTGCAACATACTAAGTCACCTAACTTCTATTACTTGACTAGTGGTAGAAAAAAATCCTACTACCTACATTAGAACATAGCCTCCCTAATATCACGTTGCATTCCACCTAGAAAATACAAATACTGCAAAAAACAGTTAATAAAATCTTGCAATTTGTTCTTCTTTCTAAGTTCTTCTTCCCACTGCTAGGAATTGCAAAAAAAAGAACAACTGGCTATCTCTAACCAGTAAAACCATTCTCAGTTTATGCAATTTTCTCTTTAAAATTCTCAAACTGCACTAATATCCTCCTTAATACTTAACACTGCTAATTAAGTCACAACACTTTTCTCTGAGTGATTCTGTGAGCGGTACTGTAATACTTTATAGACACCCTTTTGCAACAGCAGTAAGGTAAGTTTCATTTAAAAAAAGGTAGTGCTACATTGAATCCCTCACTGAAGATGGCACAACATGTAACTATTAAATTAATTCAAATTTAAATTAATTAATATAGCACCTTTTTTCAAGAAAATATCTTCAAGAATTTCAGATGCAATGGATAACAGAAAGAGTCTTACAAGCCTTAATTATTTTGGGTGAGTTTTCTAACCAGATGAATGATAGCTTGTAAGGGTTTCCTAACTACACAAAGATTAAACACAAAATTAGACGTGTGCAGCTTTTTGGTTTATATTTGCTTTCCATTTTAAACTTTTTTCTTTGTTGAGCCTCACTGGTGGAGCAGATAAAATGCTTTGGGTTGGTCTGTTATGACAGCATATAGCTGGAGGAAAAAAGTAAATAAAGGATTTCCAAGGTTGCCAATGCAGTAAACTACATTGCCTGTTATGTCAGTTCATTTGATTGCTGATATTAGGTGGGGCAATTTTTTATCTCTTCTATTGGGTTCATAGATTGTATCTGTTTCAATGTTTTGTGGAATTGATGTTACCTTTCAGGGAGTAAAGTTTTGGTTAAGTGATGACTCAATGACTCGTCCTAAACTTAAGGAAATTAGACCATCACAGTTTTTAATAAAAGACCCCCATAATTTATACTACTTTATACCAAATGCATGCTTAAATGAGACTTTGCTTATCCGCTCCCCCATTGCTGGCACCCAGAAGACTGTCTCTAGACACCTGCACATCCAAAGAAACAGGCAATCAGTACACTCCAACAGGAGAATCCTGGATGACACTGATAAAGACCAAAAGCAGATGGCACAGCACAGGGCTCATCATTACCAGGTGGGCAAGGCTATCCAAATGTCCAAAGACTGGTGACAACATAAGATGTCCTCACCTTTTTTGTTAAACACAACTCGGATTCCCTACTTACTGAAGCCAGATGATGAGGTACTAGCTTCAGTAGCATCTTCCCACAAAAGTGACTTGAAGCAACAGAAGCACTGGAAAGGTCTCAGACCCAAAGGATCCCAGATATGAAAGCCACCCACATCCCTATAACCAGAAGAGACAGAATGTGCAGAATCCAAAAGAACTCCTCCAAACACATTCTTTACTGATTTCCAGCAGATCCATCAAGCAGATTTCATGAAGAGTTATGAAAGCTTCACAGAGCTACAATACTGTATTCCTATAAAGCTAAGTATCATCATCCCCCCTTTCTTTTTACCAAGAAGATAGTGGGGCAAAGATACAGCAAGAACTCATCTCAATCAAAGAGATCAGAAAAAGGACATTGGTCAACTCTTGATTCTAGCATGACTTTGCCTAACTGTCCTAAACAGCTTTTATATTATTTAATTCTTGTTTTCTAAAATTTAGCACAAATCCACTCTTTAGAGCTGACAGGACATTTATGATAAATAGCAAATTCATGTAATGTTAGTTCTTTAGCTCACTGGACAAAATGAAAAAAAAAGAAACCGCTCTGTATAAGGAAGAAAGCAATCAATTAAACTGTCATTTTTTCACCTTAAAAGGACTATTCTAATCAATGTTTATTTTTTAAACTTAATTTTTAATACTTTCCCAGACACATTGGTTTTAGTGATTATTGTACTATAAACCAATTGTGTAATTAGAAACTTGTAAGGATCGAGAGCAAATCTGCCTGAACGAAGAGTCCAATGATATCACAAAGAAAATCCAACCCACACACTACACAGGGTAGGGTCATGACCTGAACCAGATTACATAAATACCCTCTGCTTAGCAATTTTAACTTAGAAACCGTGGATCATCTGCTGATTACTGCCAATAATAAAGAAGACCTTAAAGTACAACAAGGATTCAGAAGTTGATTCTCCATTTGCAGGAATTGTCTTGTTTTAACAATGCAAATCACTGAGTGATTACTTAACTAAAGCTTTACTCCCTAGCAGGTAACATTAACTTGACAAAACTTCGAACCAGATAATACCACAAACCTGATACGATAGACAAGTAATTGTGCCATCAATACTCAAATGAACTGAGATAACAGACAACGTGGTTTACAACATTGACAACCCTAGACAATTTTCTATTTACTTGTTTGTTTCCATACAATTCATTAATTAACCTCTTTTTCCTTAAACAGTCTGTGTTCTCTTATATCAGACCAACTCCAAACAGTTTATTATTAATGTATCGTAGAAAGTCATCTATTTTAGGCATATTATCTTTCCAGATTATAAATATAGCATTCAGATAATGCAAATATAAGTGCCATGAATCTTTATATTGTGCATTAAACAAAAAGTATTTTCTTACTGCACCATGACAGCACTTGCAAATAGGGAACCACAGGGGGACCCCATGGCCACCCCCTTCTTTTGTAAATAATATTGGCCTTCATATATTAGAAAATTGCTCTTAAAAACTCTGCTCTTAAAAACTACTTCATTTAATTCCTCAAATAAATTGATATGTTCCTGTGCCATCCCTCCCCATAAGAGGAAATCACAGAACCATTATGTCCCTAGATCATCAGGTACTTGGTGGCTAAAACAGATGACTTTCTAGGGTACATTAGTAATAGCACTTCATTCCTAGAGTTTACATACAAATTACTAGAGATAGAATAGCCTATATTGATGTTCTTTTAGAAAGGTACTATAACCAACATAGATACATTTCCTGCATTCATAGAAAGCCTGCATGTTCTAATTGTTTCCTGCACTTTTCTAGTTCCCACCCCGCTCCTCAGAAATGAGCAGTAGTAAAAGGGCAGCTTGTGAGAGCTGCTCAAGTGGTCACCAATAATAAATATTTTAAGGAAGAATGCAATAACTTAAAAGATATGTTTACAAGAAGGGGCTACCTGAGGAATATGATAGTTGATTAATGAAGGAAGTTAGTAATAAAAGAAATTCTGGACACTTTACCCCCATCTTGAACAGCAGAGGAAAGGTACATCTAATTGGAAGTATTAGTAGAAAGGATGATGCTTTCACATGTAATTCACTGATCACAACCTTTAGTATGGACAGTGACATGATCAGGTGGATTCTTAACAAAAATTGGGCCATACTTAATGAAGATATAACCCTAGGAGGGAAATTAGGAGGGGAAGCCCCATATAGAATATAGGAATGGTACCTCCTTCAAAAACATTTTTGAAAATATAAAAATTAAGGAACAGTGTGGGCGATTCTATATGCCTAAGTGTGGGTGCTGTAAATATTGTAGTTACATCAAGATTGGTGAAAGGTTTAGAATTAATAATTATAACCTTTCTATAAATGGCAAGTTTAACTGTGAGAGTGGGGGTGCGCTTTATGCTGCATTGTGTGAACCATGCTCTACATTTTATTTTGGGAAAACAGAACACATGTTAAAGGATCATATATGCGAGCACCTTTATGGCATTAAGAAAGAAAAAAGCAACTAATGCTTTGTTTAAACATATAATAAGTTTTCCCAAACATAGTTTTAAATTTATTGTGGTTGAACAAATTAAAACAATTGAAGGGGCAGTATCCATTAATACTGGAAAGGCAAGAATTACAATGGCAGGGAAATATAATGCCTGTAATTGGCCAGGACTAAACAGACACATGTCCATCACCAGTCTATTGAAAATGAAAGCTTTAGCTCGCTGATTGGTTAACTTTGTTGGTTTTGCTTTTAACACTATATATATATATATATATATATATATATATATATATATATATATATATATATATATAGTATAAATATTAAGGAGTATCATTAGCAGATGGTTTAAATGTAGTTTATTATGTTTTTAAGGATTTATAAGTGAAGAATCTTGTTTAATTAATATGTAGTTGTGCGCATTAGGGAATGGGGCGTGTTGATCACGTGATCATATTTTGTTTATTTAAACATTTTAATCAATGAGTTTGCTTATCTGATGAAGTCTTTTATGACAAAACCCTTATCCTTTGTCACTTTAACTATGCAAGATGGAGTGTGGACCTTGTGACATCTTTTGTAGCTCACAATTACAACTGTTGTTTTAGTTTTGAATCCTTGCTCCTAAGCCGTAATGAAACAATGTAAGTATGCAGAGTAAATGTGTTCCTATGTTTCCTTCTGAGCTCTAGAGAACAGTTGCATCTATTTCTGATGTCCTGCTTATACTTCACTAAGAAAATATGCACAGATCATAGTTGTTATTGTTTTCGAATATCTTCTAAACTGTAAAGTACAACTACGTTCTAATTTTTGATGTCTTCTTGCTATTTAACTATAAACTATGTTTACCTCATACATTAGCAAATATTTTATCCCTATAATACTAATCTATTGAAATTCTTATGTACTCCACATATGTAACTGCTTCCATACTGAAAATTCCTCTGCATACTGCGGAACTTAATGGTTGAGTAAAACGGCTACACACCCAATTAGACATTGCTGATAAATTGAAGCAGCAAACAAGTAGACAACAAAGACGAAAACAACAAAGAAGCAAAGAAATGAAATGAGTAAATAAATACATTTTAGGAGCTAATGGAACAAATCTGTAACTAAGCATTTTTTTATGAAGCAGTGGTAACTAAATGGAAGCCATATTCTACCTTAAAAAAAACTAACTTTGCATTTACCTAGTTAGTCTATTGAGAGAATGGGGTATGGCTGTTAGTTCAGTTGGTCTAATGAGAGAGTGGGGTACAGCTGTTAGTTCAGTTGGTCTAATGAGAAAATGGGTTACAGCTCTTAATTTAGTTAGTCTAATGAGAGAATGGGGTATGGCTGTTAGTTCAGTTGGTCTAATGAGAGAACGGGGTTTCTTCTTAGTTCAGTTGGTCTAATAAGAGAATGGGGTATGGCTGCTGTTTCTGGACCTGAATTGCTAGTAGATACTAAGCAGTGTTAACTTTCATTGCCTTGTGTGGTCTTGGCTTTAAACATGAGATGTTCCAGGCTCTATTGTATTGATCTGCAACAGAAAAAACATGGTATAATACTTTGCTACTGGACTGACTTAGAAAATAGTCCTAGATGAACAATACTTTTTTATTTATTTTATACGTTTTAGTACTATAGTACTTATTTAACAATCCTGTTTTGTATTGTGATAATTGTAGCTTCTGAGACTTATTTAGGTTGTTCCTCATTGATGACAGATGTGGTTACTGCTGCTATTTCTGTGCCTGAATTACAATTGGCTACTTAGCGATGTTAAATTTAATTAACTTGTGTTCTCATGTAGCTCCTTTAAAATTGGTGCTTTCTAGGCTCTGTCATGCAATTCAAAATATTGCTACTAGAACTGACATAGAAAATAGTCCTACACCATCTGAGAAGTGACATGCTTAGCACAGCAGAACTGCGGAGTATATAATGCTTTACCATAGTGCATACCACAGTTACAAGTGCTTGGTAACAGTCATAATCCTACAAACACCTACCGTAAGCAGTCACCTTTTTTCAGACGTCATATTATCTGAACTACATAACAAAGTGCTTGCCTGCATCTGGCTATTCTTGGCTGTGTGTGCTGCCAATTTGCTGCAATATCTCTTAGTTAGAAATGTTGATGTTAAAATAGCTGTTATTGTTGTAGTATTTTAGCCAATATACCCTAGCGGTCACCTAAACTAGGCAACACCTTTCATATGTGCAGATAGTTTGTTGCACTGTCTACTAGCAATATTGGATTTAGCAATGCTATTATGTCTGTATAGTGTTGTGTATTTCTAATCCATTGCGGATTGTTTAATAATCTTCAGTACTGCATTTTTTTTTTTTTGTGAAAATATGTTTTGTGTCATCCCTTCACTAGCTGCTTACATTCTACCTGCATGCCTGTTGCATTTAAACATCTCCTTGGTACATATACTGCTGCAATAGTTCTACTTTTCTGCAACTGTAGCAAATCAGCCTGAGGATGACACCTTGATTTCAATATTGTGGCATCAGAGCCTATTGTAATAAATATCTCTAGTAATATTTGATCTATTAAATGAATCGCCCCTTAGAATCTTAGAACCAGTTATTATTTATGATTCTTGGCATATTGTGCTGTGGCATTGTTGCTTACTATTCAGCTGTTCACTCATAAATTGGTTCTGCATTGCACATCACACTGGAATATTGTGCTATGGCATTAGCAGTTATGGTGCCATAGCAATATTGATGTGCAATGCATAAATTGGTTCTGCATTGCACATCACACTGGAATATTGTGCTATGGCACCCATAGCTGCTGTCGAGTTACTCTTATATTATGCTCTACTGAAAGTCTCTTGGATTATTATGGTGTTGCATCTCGGCCTGCTGTTCAGACTATCCTTATAACTTTGTAGTTTATTGAGCTGTGCTGTATTGCACTGCAACATTGTGTAATGTATTGCTCTGTATTATACCATAATGAATTGTTTTGTGTAATTTTCACTGTATATATATATATATATATATATATATATATATATATATATATATATATCTATATCTATATCTATATATATATATATATATATATATATATATATATATATAGATATTGCCCCCTCCTTTCTAGATCAACCAAGGGCAAAAAAATTCCATATCATTGCAAACGGTATTCCACTTGGCATTAGATGCTCTACAAGTCCTAAATCTGCCTTTGCAGTATCTGGTGCCACTTTTATGCCACTAGGCACCGTGAAACAGTACAGGAACTGTCAACCATTTACTGTTATGAAAAATCATTTTCACATTTGAAAGGTGCAAATGTTTATTACAACTAAAGGCAAAGCATGCACACAAAGTGGTTGCCTGAACCCATACTAACCTACACAATATAAGAGAGACACAAAATTATCCAATGCTGTTGTGCTAAAATAATTGCTTACAAAACCACAAAGTTCTACATGTTATGCAAGTAAACACTTGCACCACAGCCAAACCTCGGCAACACATAAACATCCATTTTATGCCACATATAACATTCTCCTCTACCATCACAGTCAAAGAGACATCAGATAAATTTGGTCCATCCCTACATACTATAATATCAGTCCTCTTTTCATGATAATGTACTTGCTACATGTGATCAAACACTGTGGCATATGGATGCACCACTCAAAAGGCTGAGCATCAAGTAGGTAATAGCGAGCAGCCTCTAAGGAAACAAATCACCAGCTCTATGGTTCAGACAACATATCAGGCTATTTCCAAATCAGTAGGAAACAGGTTCTGTCAGACCTCCTCCTTAAAATATTCATCTGCAGTCTCCCGACTGGATGCATGTCAGAAGCCTGAAGAAGAGCAGTAGCAGCAGTAGTGCCCCTTCTTGGAGGAGGCTCCATCACAGATGCTAGCAACTTTAGACCTATCAGATTCACCAGCATCATTTACAAAGTGATGGCATGTATCATCCTGGACATATTCAGTGGAGTCATAGAGAACAAACAATTTCTATACTCAAATCAATATGGCTTTACAGAAGGTGGGCTGTATTTGTTAAACCCAGTTAACTTTTCTGAAGGTATCACTGAAGCTCTAAATGATAGTAACTCCATGTACACAGCTTGCCTTAATTTAGGTAAGGCCTTTAGAACAGAGCATGTGCTATATCTTGAAGAAGCATTTCATTGTGTGGGCACATGCATATAAATAGAGAGCATGTGTAGGCAGCAGTGCCATTTTGAGTGAACAGCCAGAGTGTTAACATGTATGAAAGCAGAAGTCAGTCTGTTTATATGCTTATTTAAGTTTAAGTTACTAAGCCTCGATCCTGATGTGTTTGTATATAATACAGCTACATGATCTGAACCCACACCTGGTCATCTGTTTTATCCTGCCCGGATGACCAACATGGTGTCAGAACTGGGATAGGGAGTGCAACTTCTTCAACCTATGAGGTGCAGATTTAAAGGTGAAGGTACATTGAGCAGGTTGAGTGATACAGTGCTCAAACTATTAAAAAGGGCCAGAAATAACTACAGGTAAGAAAAACTCGCATAAATTATTTATTTTGTAAAGAAAACTATACAAAGCATTCGCAAAGCACAAAACACAGTATTAATCAAATGAAAGATACAAAATGTTGATTAAACAAAATAGTTGAAACCACGATATTTGATAGAATTATCAGAAATACTTATGTGGTGTTCAGAGTTATTTCCAACTTACATAATGAGCATGTTAAAAGTAAAATGAGCTCAAGGAAAGTATAATGAGCATAATAAGAGGTCAAATAAGCATAATGAGTACAATATAAGGGAAACTAAGCACAACAAAAGCAAGGTGAATGCATTTTTTTTTTAGTAAATGACCACGTTTTGACATGAACTACTATTTCGCATTGACAAGAGCTATCCAAAGTATAACTAGAGTTGTTCGAAGTATCTCAGTGTGCAAAGTGTTTGCAGTGTGTGCTTCATTGCAGTACAATTATTTTGAAGAGTTTAATTTGTGAAAGTACAGTTATTTTGGAAAGTGCAGTCAGAATACAGCCATTTTGAAATGTTTCTTGTGCTGTGTACATTTTGTTTGCAAAGTGCAGTCATTCAAAAGTATTTCTTACACTGTACAGAGTTATTTCACAAAGAGCAGCCATTTTGAGAAGTTTCTTGTGTGGTGTACAGCTCATTTCCAAAGTACAGTCATTTTGAAGTGTTTCTTAAATTATTAGTATACTGGTTTCAACGTGTTCTTGTGCTACAGAGACTTATTTCATAAAGTACAGTTATTGTGAATGGCTATTGGCTATTGGGTATAATCATAAGTTCTGGCATAAATTTCTGGCATATATATGTGTATGTTCCTACATAATTTCAAGGGTCTTTACTACTGTACGTTGATATAGCAGAGTCATTTCCCAGACCCAGTCCACCTGTGTTTGGTCATAATATTGCAAAGAATTGGAGAATATTTGAGCAGGAATATGATTTTTCTTCATGCAGGCAGCTTTTTTATGATAAAGATGCATGCATAAGGGCCTTTATTTTGCTTAACTTAGCGGGGTCAGAAGCCATTGAGAGAGAGTGTTCATTTGTGTATGCACAAACAGTATATACAGGAGGAAGGGAAAAACATCATATTGCTGTACAAGCTGAATCAAGGGAGGACCCCGAGTGCTTGAAACATAAATTTAGAGAAATGTGTTACTACCAGACAAATGTTACATTGGAGAGGCACCTATTTTATAAGAGAGACCAAAAGCCAGGAGAAACTTTTGCAGCATTTATTACTGACTTAAGAAACAAAGCTAAAACATTTAGGTTTGGTGATTTGAAAGATGAGTTGATAAAAGACAGGCTTGTATGTGTATGTGGTGTTAATAATGCTGCAGTGAGAAAGATTTTGCTTTGTGACAGTGACTTAACATTGAGCGAAGCTATAAAGATTTGTCAGATACATAAGCGTATGGAAAGTCACACAAATATGCTTGCAGAGCAAATGTAGACAACATGCAGCATGTGGCTAACAGAAACAGGCCTAAGCATATGGCAGCTGCAGCCCCTGCTGGATTTCCAGGGAGAACCAGTAACTTTCCAACAAGCTGAAAGACTAGCTCAGTAAAACTGACATGTTAGTTAGCAAAGTTAGCAAAATCCAAGTCAAGTCTTATCGTTAACTGTTGTAATTGTGGTTCCATTCATGTGTTTAGTATTTGGTCAGCAATGCCACAAGTGTAAAAAATGGAACCACTTTCAAAAGGTTTGTAAATCAAGCAAGCCTCATTCATTTATTAAGAAAGGTCACTCAAAAAAGCAACTTGATCATATAAAAAGCTACAACTCTACTTTCTATGTAGATGGTGTATCAGTGGTTGGTGAAAAGTTTAATGCAGTAGATTTGTTGGCGAAGAACAAAGTGTTTTGTACTGTCCTGATCAATGGTAAAATCGTGGAGCTCAAAAGACTGGTTCAAAGTGCAATGTTATGTCAGTGGAAGCATTTGCTAGAGTAAGAGCTGATGAACAGCTTAATTTGGCCAATTGTGTAACGCTTATTGCTTATGGAAGTGAAGAGATTCAAACTGAAAGCTCAGCAGTACTTTCATGCTATTCAGACAGGAGTACTTACAGCTTGCAATTTTATGTAGTCAAACGACCTATGTAGTCATTATTAGGTCTCAGATGCAGTTTAAGAATGGAATTGCTTTCTTTTACCAAAGAAGTCCATTATGTAAGTGCATGTCTTAGTTCCAGTTTCACCTATGCTATTTTCGCAGAGTATGCTGATATTTTCAAAGACAAGCTAGGCAAACTTCCAGTTGTGTGCTCCATGAAGTTAGACCCAGAGGTCAGTCCAGTGGTCAGACCAGTGAGAAATGTTTTGATAGCTATACAGGACAAAGTTAAGGTCCAGTTAGATAAAATGGTAAAACAAGATGTGATTTGTCCAGTCACAGAACAAATTGAGTAGGTGTCTTCCATGGTAGTTGCTCATAAGAAAAGCTCAGAAGAAATCAGAATATGTATTGACCCAAGAGACTTAAACAAAGCATTAAAGAGTCCCCACCATTCTATGCATATAGTTGAGGATGTTGCTACCCTCATGCCAAATGCCACTGTTTTTTTCTGTCTTAGATGCAAAGAGTTCATTTTAGCAAGTAATGCTTGATCACAAATCTTCACTGCTGGCTACATTCATAGGTTCATAGGTTCAAAGGTAAGTAATAGCCTATCGGCTGTGGGGCCTATATATTTTTGTTTAGGCACATAACCTGAGGTGAGGCTATGATTGAACATGGTACTTAGGTGGGGTGCCAGTTCTTTCTGTAGTTCATGCAGTATGCAGCATGGGATGTTGTCTGGTCTCATGGATACTGTGTTCTTGGCTTTGTAGAGTGCGGTCTTTACTTGTTCATCTGTGATTACGGGGGCTTTGCATTCTTCTGGTATTAAGATGGAGGCTGAGGGAGGGGTAAAGTTAGCACTGAACCTATCTTCCAGGATGTTGGCAATATCTGTTGGTTCTGTATATTTAGTACCATTGTGCTGTAGCTCAGAACAGATCTGAGTGTTGCCATTGAGATTCTTGGCATAGCTGTAGAATGCTTTGTGGTTGTCTTTCGAATCAGTGGCGATTTTATTTTCATAACTGGCTTTGAGGGATTTTATGAGGGATCTCAGCTTCTTACTGAGGCTGATCAGGGAGTTCCTCCAATCTTGGGATTTTACTCTTTTTTGCAACAACTTCTTCCTTCTGTTGTAGAGTTTGTTTATGGCAGAGGACCACCAGAATGGCTTTCTTTTTTGGAGGATAGCATCTTGGTTCTGTTGGGGGTGGCACAATCCATGCACTCGTGTATATGTTTATACAGTGCATTTGTATAAGATTTAGCATCATACCTCTATTTTCCGTCTGCATGGGTGTCATGAAGTTTGCCACTTCTGTCTTAAGAAGCATGAAGTTGGCTTTCGAGTAGTTTTTCATGGTGGTTTCCTTAATGGGGGGTGGGGGTGGGATATGGATGTTTAGGGTGATTAGCTTGTGGTCAGATCTGACCAGCGAAAAGTACCCAATTTGGTAGATACAAATTTCTCAGATTGCCTTTTGGAATACATTCTGCCAGTGAAGTCTTTCAGCATGCAATGGAGCAATTTTTTTCAGGTTATCCATATGCTATAATAGTGGATGATTTACAAGCAGGAGACAATGGTAAAGCAGATTATGACAGAAACCTCAGGAAAATTCTAGTTAGAGTGCGTTAAGTGAACCTAAAGCTCAATCTTCTGAAATGTAAATTCAGGCTACCAGAACTTACTTATGTAGATCATTTATTTACCAGTGCAGGCTTATGAGCAGACCCTTCCAAACAAACAGCCATTTTTTTAAGTGCCAGCTTAAGACAATGTCCAAACCTTACAGCATTTCATTGGTATGGTTAACTATTTAGGTAAGTTTATACCAGACTTCAGTGAATTATCAGTGCCTTTAAGAGATCTGACATGCATAAATGTTGCTTGGTAATAGTTAGAACAACACCAGATAGCATTTGATGACTTTAAACATGAAATTGCCACTCCACATCTGTTAAGATACTATGATGTCCACAAACCAGTAATTCTTTCCTGTGATGTTTCAAAGCGCAGAATTAGTGCAGTTATTCTTCAAGAAGGCAGACCAAAAGCCTATGTATCTAGAACTCTTACCCAAACTGAGATGCAGTATGATAAAACTGAGAAGAAGCTTTTGGCAATTGTGTTTGCATGTTCGAAGTTCCTTGATTATATTTATGGCTGAGCTGTCCAGATTGAGACTGATCATCAGCCCCTACTTACTATTTTAAAGAAGCCTATGCATACACTCCAGCAAGACTACAACGAATGATACTCAGATTACAAAAGTACAACTTCAAAATGGTCTATACAAAATGCAAACTTCTTTATCTGGCTGATACCTTATCCAGATCTCCCAGAAATACCACAGAAAAGTTTGATGCAGAAAATTTTGACTTTGATGTTATTTAGATGTGTAACTTTTCTACCACTAGACTTGATGAGCTAAGAGATCATACAAAGACTGATCCAGTTTTGCAAAAGTTCAACCAACTCATCAATGTTGGGTGACTGTCAAAGCAATCTAGTGTACCAACAGAAGTGCAACCCTACTTTCCTTACAGAGATGAGATGTTGATGAGAGAGTATCATTTTCAGAGGTCCTAAAATTATTGTTCCAACTTCCTTACAACATGAGTACATTCAGATTTTGCATTGTGGCTACCCAGGTTCCAAAGCTACCAAGCGAAGCACGAGAGGACTAGTATTTTGGCCTTCTCTGTTAAAAGACATTGATAAAGTGCTTTCATCTTGTTCAGTATGCAATCGTACTAAACCACATTTGCAGAAAGAGCTGCTTCAGCTAAGCCAGATTCCTGAACTACCTTTGTCAACAGTAACCACTGACATATTTGAGTGGAACAATCAGAATTACTTAGTGTTGGAAGACTCTTATCGGAACTGGTTTGAGAGCGATCTGTTACCTAACCTAACATCCAGTACTGTTATTACTAAGTTGAAACATCACTTCTCAGCCCACACAAAGTTATTTCTGATAAGGGTGCTCAGTTTACCAATCAGTTATTTCTGAAATTTGCAAAAGAGTGGAACTTTATCCATATTACTAGCAGTCTGGAGTACTCTGAGTCAAACAGCCTGGCTGAGTGTGCAGTACAAAGTGAAAAGCAATTACTAGAGAAGTCAAAGCAAGGCACCCAGATCTGCTCTGAGTTACAGCACAATGGCACAAAAGTTACAGAACCAAATGATATTGCCAACATCCTGGCAGATAGTTCAGTGCTAACTTTACCCCCCTCTCACCCCCTAAAGGACCCATATCTATACAGGAAGAATGCAGAGTCCCTGTAATCACATCTATGCAGGTAAAAGCTGCACTCACTAAAACCAAAAACACAGCATCCATGGGACCGGACAACATCCCAGGCTGCTTTTTACATGAACTTCAGAATGAACTGGCTCCCCACCTAAGCACCATGTTCAATCATAGTCTCACGTCAGGCTTTGTGCCCACTGAATGGTGCACAGCAACAGTTATTCCACTCCACAAGGGGGAGCCACCACTGATCCTGGGAACTATCACCCTATTAGCCTGACAAGCCTGGTCTGCAAGGCCATGGAACGTATCATCATGGAACTCATAAAAAAAGACATTGGTAACCTCCAAACTCTGGACCCCACCAAGTTCGGGTTTGTGAAAGGCAGATCATGCCTTCTGAACCTGATCGACTTCTTTGAGGTAGTCACCAAAGCCATAGATAAGGGTAAGGTGGTTCACACAGCCTATCTTGACCTCGCCAAGGCTTTCAACACCATCCCCCATTCTGGAATTATAGCTAAACTCACTAAACTAGGTATAAATCCCTATGTCACAAGATGGGTTGTCAACTGGCTCACTGACAGAACCCACACCGTAAAAGTTGCAGACTCCAAATCTGACTTCAAACCAGTGACAAGTGGAGTACCAAGGGGTTCAGTCCTGGGACCTCTCCTGTTTGGTATCTACTTCTCTGAAGTACAGGTTAACACAGAAAGCCTCTGGCTAACGAAGTTCGCAGATGACTGCAAACTAGGAGGCATAGTCATGTCCCCAAATGATATGGACATCCTACAGAAGAGCCTCACTGAGACAGATGCCTGGTGTCAGAGGCATGGTCTCAAGCTCAATGCCAAAAAGTGCATTGCCATCCCCTTTGGTAAAAACTCTGTACCCATGAACTACCACATAAACGGCAATCTGCTTAATGCCGAATGTATGATAAGAGACCTTGGGACCCAGGTGGACAGTAGTCTCTCCTTTGATAATCACATCGCCACAGTAGTCAGGAAATCCGTCTATGTGGCACACCTCATCACAAAAGAGTTCTCATCCAGGAAAAAAGAGGTCATTGTTCCCCACTACTCGGCACTCATTAGACCCATTACAACGCCCCTTTTGGAATGTACCTCACAAGACATCTGCATCAGCTAGAAAGGCCACAGAAGTACCTCACAAAGAGGATTACTGGCCTCAAACAGATGCCCTACACTGACTGTCTCAAAAAACTCCAGCTTTACTCTGTAGCATATCGCCTACTCCGAGGAGATCTCTGCCTAACATATAAAGCTATGTTAAACCCAGATCTGTTGGACATGCTACACCTAAAGGAATCCCAATCCCTCTGAGCTACATGCTCTAGGGACCCAAACCTTGTCACCACAATAAACAGGACATGCTGGAGGGATAGATTCCTGTCCCAGAGACTTCCTATATCTGGAACACGCTACCCATCTATGTCAAGCAAAGTTCCTCATTAGCACTCTTCAAGAAAAATCTTGATGAGTGGATGGGAAATAGGAAATACACTCTGGAGATCACTTCCATGGCTCTGCTTGACAGGGGCACAGGAAATTAACTTTCTTGGGTGGCATAAGCCAGGGAACCTTGTTGGCTAGGCTTACTTAGGCCCTTGGGCCAATAGCCTAGTACCTACCTATGAAACTATGACAATACTGATATCTTCTCAAATTTGCTTAATCTCAGAAATATATTCCATGACAGCTTACTTGGCTCGCTTGCTCAGAGACTTCTATCTAGGCAAACCAGAACAACCTTGCCTATTAGTTCTAGTTTGTTGGTGCCTAATGCTAAATGCCCCAGAGCAATCAAAGCCCAACTATTTAAAAAGCATTCTTTTCAGAAGTTCTACTATGATAAAACAGGCAGATTTCTTCGTCCATCAAAAGAAGAAGAGATAGTGAGGATGCAAACGGCGAAAGCTTTTGATCGAATTGGTCAAGTAAGAAGTTTATGTGTCGAGCCAAAATCCTACTTAGTCGAATCTGAGGGTACAGAATGCAAAAGAAACTGCAGGCATCTTCTTCCGGTGTCTGAATTGATATCACAGAATTGTACCTGTAATACAGACTCTAGATCTCAGAGCAATCCAGATGATGTTTCTGTTGAAGGACATGTCTCAGTACCTATTCCCATTCCTGATGATGTCCCAGATGTCCCTGAAGTTGAACATTCATTAAAGAAAGTCCCTGTTGCTAAACCCAGTTCTGTTTTTTACATCACTTGATCAGGTCCTATTTTTAGACCTACTGTAAAATACACAGCAACCCAGACGTGATTGTTTTATTTGTATTTAATTCTGTATGATTGCATGTCAAAGAATTAGTTCTGTATATTTGAACGTCAAAGGATCATTTCTGTATAATTGCATGTCAATGAATGTTGTCATTTTCAGTGTATTATTTCCTCAAAGAGGGAGGATGTAACTTTAAGGAGCATTTCAAAGTGTGGGCACATGCATATAAATAGAGAGCACATGCAGGCAGCATTACCCTTTTGAGAGAACAGCCAGAGTGTTAACATGTATGAGTGCAATAGTCAGTCTGTTTATAATTTATTTAAATTTAAGTTACTAAGCCTCAATCCTGATGTGTTTGTATATAATAAAGCTGCTTGAACTGAACCCTCAACTGTTCGTCTGTTTTATCCTGACCAGATGAATGACAAGGCCTTTGACACAATACAGCAATCTGGTAACACTAACCAACTGGACAAACTCAGTATGTATCCTTATGTAAGCTACTTGATTACTATTTGGCTTATTGATAGAATCCTCTCTTTATTAGACTTGGTGTACAGTAGCATCAAAGAGACATGTCATGAGTAGTGTACTCCCCAGGGTTCTGTTCTGAGATGATTCTATTTGACAGTTACTTCTCTGATGTCAAAGCCAACACCAAAGACCTCTGGTGGATGAAGTTCATAGAAAGATTGCCAACTTGGAACTACCATTGACTCTTATAAAGGCACTTGAATCCTTCAAGATGGCCTAACTCAGACAAACTAATGGAGCCAAGATCATGGTGTAAAGCTGAATATCAAAAAATGTAGTATCATATAGGCTGGGAAACAGAAGCTCTCACATACTAACTTTACAAATGTCATCCTGCTTAAAACAGACACTTCTGTTAAAGATATAGGCACATTCATGGATAATGAACTTGCCTTTGACCCCTATGATTTCACTGTCATCAGAAAAGCCTTCTACCAGAGCCAAATGATTATTAAGGGCTTCTCCTTTCAGTCAAAAGTTGTCACTCCACTCTACTCATCTGTCATCAAGCTCATACTAGAATACAATGCCCATTTTAGCAGTACCTTTCCAAACACCTAACCCAGTTTGAGAAATGCTCTGGTTCCTTACCACAGACATCTCAGTCCTGAGTTTTCTAAGTTACACAGAGCATCTAAAAGCACTGCCTGTCATCCTACAGCCTACTAAATGGCAATTTATGTCCGGGGTAAGTATAGATGCTACTACAAGAGAGGAGTAATGAGGTAAGTAAAGATCTTCAGTATACATCTTGAAAGATAGACTTAAGTGGGGAGTGCTTTGCTTATTTTGAAGGAAACCAATCTATCATGAAAGAATTATAAAAAAACACATAATGGTCTAATTGTTGAAGGTGGGTCAGGAGATGGTGGCTGCCATTTTCAAATGATTTTGAGATGCCTTCAGCAACAACTCCTGTTAAATAGTCTTTGTCCAGGTTTTGGAGAGTATTATCAATCAGTAGAATTTAAACAAGCCTCTTGGACTTATTATTTCCGTTCTGAAACACATTAACTTCTCAACCAAGCAAATCTGCTTCTCTTAGCAGGGTTATTAAAGTTATTACTGTTCCAGTAAACATTTGTAATTTATTTAAGTTTGATGTCTATAATTTGACACTACCCTTCTCTTCTGGTTCTTAGGATCAGCTTTGTAGAAACATGCATGTGGGTTCAGCAACCCAACACCTGCTGTTTCATAAACTTTAAGTGTTTCATGGCCTCATATATAACAAAAGAAAAGTTTAACAAACTGAATAGGCACAATAATTCTAACTGTATAAATAGCCATTTCATTAACTTAAAGGTATCTCTACATAGAACATAAAAAATAATTCAGCATGTCAAGCATACCAATCATCCTATGCTTGTACCAATAATGTCTTCCCAGGTCATGTGTCATAACTCTCTGACTTTAGTTCTGTACTAAAATAAAAAGGGGCACAGACAGGTGGGAATGAGAGTTTCCAGTGATAGCCACCCCACCAAATATCTTACGTCCCCAACAGTTTAGCTTAATACATATCCTAGCAGTGAATAAATTAATCAGTTTAGGCCAAGTGGCCATCTAGCAAGTACCCAAAGTCTGAATAATTATGCAACTAAACAGAATATGGAAAGCCTCGTAGATAAGTAATGGAGCTTATTCTCATCCTGTTATAAAGCCACCATGATATAAGTAATAAATACAAGTAGTACCTCATTTTCATCATAGTAAATGAAAAATAAATATTAATCCTACTGTAACCTTTCAGTTCTTTAATACATGTTGGACATCCGCCTTAAGTATGTCTCAATTGTCCAGACTTTTGCAGAATGTCCAGACTTTTGCATCACATTTTTACTCTTTTCCTCATAAAATTTGTGTTTTTTTTCAAATCATTGAGGATTGAAGTCAATAATTAATGACAAACATTTGAGACTCAGATTTCATATCCTTCAGAATAAAAAAAATATCCTAATACAAACCTGTTATTCTAGAAACTTTTTAAGTTTATAAGAGCAATAATTAATTCTGTTCTTCACTTCTGTCCATTGTCTTCCCCATTTTATTTAACTTTGTCAAGATTTCCTGCACTGAGAGATGAAGAGGTAAGCTCTTGAACATCACATATTGCATTGATCAATGTTGCCACACTGTGCTTAGAAATGAGATCAGACTGACCATGCTGCCATATTACTGTATTAAAAATCATAGGGAGGATGAGACCATATCTACACCAAAAGGGAACAACATGATGGTGGGAAGAAAAAAAATCTTACTGTATTAAAAATCACAGGGAGGAGGAGACCACACCCACACCAAAAGGGAACAATATGATGGTGGGAAGAAAAAATCTAATTCAGAATCTGATGTCTTCCTGTGTTTGATTAATACTAGGCTAACTGTCCTTGTAGGTTATTTTAAGCCTAGCCAATTACCTCACATAAGAGTAAAACTTTGCACCTTGTGTCTGTAAGGTAAACACCTTAACCATTATACCAACCTCCCTCCTCACCAGACTTGGTTTTCCTTTTGCTTTTTTTCTTTAATCATATAAAAACTCTGTTCACAATTTATATGCAACATATACAAAAGAGAGGAAACTTTTCAAACTCAGGTATGTAAATGACCAGAGTAGCTAATTTCTTCCACATCCTTGTATCTTCAATAAATTAATGTAGCAGAACACAAAGCACAGCCACAGAAAGCATGTCATTTCATCTAAAAGGAACAAAACTTCAGTCAGTATTAAACACATCTGCTAAAGGAGATATGCAAGTACAATTCTTCCTCAGGGCATAACTTGTAACACTGAGCTAATGCACAAAATTAGTGAAGTTGAGAAAACTCATGCAGTGTATTTAAAATACTCTTCCATATGGCCAATCTCTAAACCAAAACATTACAGAATATACAGTAAATTGCAAAGTATTTTCAGTCAAAAGGGTTGAAATTATATCATTTTTTCAACCGGGTTACTCCTATTATGCTTGTGGCTGCATTTGAGTATATTTCTATTAACTATGATAACTTTGGCCAAGCCATCAGATAACTTCCCCTACCATTTTCAATAGATGCCACGGGATATTTTACATCCTCCTGTGCTACTATCAACTCATACAAGATGGGACTTTGGTTTGTCTTATCTGTAGGGTGGCATAGTCAGGAGTGCAGCACTGCAGTATTAGTAATCCTTCTACTTGGTGTGGGAATAGAACCACCGCCTTCTGCACAAAATGCATATATGCAACCTGGTGTGCCACTGACACTGCTTGAAAAGCTTTTCCCCAAATATATAAGTTAAAAGGACCAGTATCTCACAGCAGTGAGCACAAAACAACTATTGTTTCTGGAGAGGAGGCCAACATGGTTCAACACGCGTTAAGCTGACCATTCTGCGGCCATATGTCCAAGTGCTTCACATAATTATGCACATAGAAAAAAAGACTTATGCTAATGTAGCCAGATCCAACACTCAGATCTGCTTACACTGGGATCTATGCCACATGGTTATCAACTTGGCTAATAATTAGAAAGCTTACCAACTATTAGACTGGGCTGATAATCATCTCCTTAACTGAGAATAATTTGATTAAGACACTACTGGAAAGCATACAAAAGAAATGTTTTCATGTAAAATCTTTCCACTTAGTTAATTGTTACTTGAATAAATGTATTAAGTGGGATTTAATACCAAAAGGATTAAGACTGTTTAAATACCAGACTGGTACAGTTGAGTGGTTACCACTGTGTCCTAAATTGTCATTTTTTTTTATAGCATAGGAACTGAGTACTTAAAACATTGATATTAATCACAATAAAGAGACTATTTCTGCATTACTAAAGGAAATTATTAAGCTAAACCAAAAATTATAGGAAGATATATTGTTTCCCACTATTAAAAGAGTACGTCTGGTATTTTCGAAATTAGAGAACAATTTGATTAAAAATTAAAAAACTCAAATGCCCTGGTTCAACTGGTCAACACTCCCACCAGAGGTGGACCTGGTCATCGCCAACATGGGTGACCAGTGTTCCACACTGGAGGCCGACCCCTCGCTGGTTATATCTGACCATAAACAAATAACTTTGCATATCCACATTCCGCCCCCACCTCGGACAAGAAAACCACCGTGAAAAACTTTCCAAAAGCAAACTTCACATCACTTAAGACCAAGGTGGAAGGTTTCAAAGACCCCATGCTGAAGGATAATGCTGTCCAAGCTGCAAAATCCTTTACTAATGCATTCTATGGACACCTACAAGAATGCACGGATCGTGTCATCCCAAGCAAAACCAAGACTCACTCCTCCAAGAAAAGGAAACCAGTCTGGTGGACTCCTGTCATAAACCAGCTATACAATGGAAGGAGGAAACTAGTACAGAAAAGAGTAACATCCCAAGAAGGGAAAACATCCGTGATCAGTATCAGCAAGAAACTACGATCCCTCATAAAATCATCCAAGGCGAGCTTTGAAAGAAAAATTGCCAAGGACTCCAAAAATAACCACAAGGCATTATTTAGCTATGTCAAGAATCTAAGTGGCAATGCTCAGATCTGCTCAGAGTTAGTGCAGAATGGCACAAAATACACTGAACAGACCGATATAGCCAACATCCTGGCAGACAGGTTCAGTGCAAACTTCACCCCCCTCTCACCCCGAAAAGGGCCATAACCATACCAGAAGAATGTAGAGTCCCTGAAATCACAGACACTCAGGTTAAAACAGCCCTCTCCTAAGCCAAAAACACAGCATCAGTGGGACCAGACCGTGTCCCAGGCTGCATCCTACACGAGCTCAAAGATGAACTAACCCCTCACCTAAACACACTGTTCAAACTCAGCCTCTCCACAGACTATGTACCCATAGAGTGGAGCACAGCAATGGTTATTCCACTCCACAAAGGTGGAGCCACAACAGACCCCAGGAACTATCGCCTTATAAGCCTGACTAGCTTGGTCAGCAAGGTGGAGCCATAACAGACCTCAGGAACTATCATCCTATAAGCCTGACTAGCTTGGTCAGCAAGGTTATGCAGTGCATCATCAAGGAACTCATTAACAGAGACATTGGGAACCTCCAAACACTGGACCCTACTCAGTTTGGCTTTGTTAAGGACAGATCATGTCTCCTAAACCTGGTGGACTTCTCTGAGATAGTTACCAAGGCCTACCTATACCTCGCTAAGGCCTTCGACACCATTCCCCATTCTGGTATTATAGACAAGCTCACCAGCCTGAACATAAACCCCTACGTCACAAGATGAGTTACCAACTGGCTCATGGACAGAACCCACATGGTGAGAGTTGCGGGAGCTAGGTCCAACTCTAAACCGGTTACAAGTGGCATTCCCCAGGGCTCAGTACTAGGACCCATCCTGTTCAGCATATACTTCTCTGAGGTACAGGCAAGCACAGGAGGACTATGGCTGACTAAGTTCGCAGACAACTGCAAACTAGGGGCTATAATTGACTCTCCAGCTGACACAGACATCCTCCAAAAGGGTCTCACTGAGATGGATACCTGGTGTCAAAATCATGGCCTCAAGCTAAATGCCAAAAAGTGCATAGTCATTCCCTTTGGAAAAACAAAGTACCCACAAACTACCACATAGGTGGTAATCCCCTAAATATGGAAGACATAATAAGGGATCTGGGGACCCAAGCAGATAGTAATCTCACCTTTGATAATCACATTGCCAAAGTGGTTAGAAAATCATTCTATGTAGCCCACCTAATCACAAAAGGGTTCGCATCCAGATCAAAAGAGGTCATTGTGCCCGTCTACTCATCACTCATCAGACCCATCATAGAGTACAATGTCCCATTTGGGATGTACCTTACAAGCACCTGCAACAGCTGGAAAGACCACAGAAGTACCTCACCAAGAGGATCACTGGCCTCAAACAGATGCCCTATGCAGCTCAACTGAAGAAACTCCAGCTGTACTCAGTTGCATACCGCCTACTCAGATGTGATCTCTGCCTGACATACAAGGCCATGTCCAACCCAGAAATGATGGACATGCTCCACCTAAATAAAACCTTATCCCTTCGAGCCACATGCTCCAGGGATCTAAACCTCACCACAACAATAAATAGGACGTGCTGGAATGATAGATTCCTGTCCCAGAGACTTCCCATGCTTTGGAAGAAGATCCCAATCTACATCAGGCAGAGCTCCTCGCTGACACTCTTCAAAAGAAACCTTGACGAGTAAATGGGAAACAGAAAGTTTACCTCATGGATCACTTCAGTGGCTCTTCTGGACAGAGGCACAAGGAACTAATCTAAGGGGGTGGTGAAAGCCAACACATTCTGGCTAGGCTTATAAAGGCCTTCAGGCAGATAGCCTAGTACCTACCTATGAACCTATGAACCTATGTGTCTAGATAAAAAAAAAGAGTTGCACATGGTGAAAAGCAATATGGTGACAAAGCAGATTGCCCATTTACCTAGAGTAAGAAAACAATTGCATTTAAGGTATACACACCCCAGCAGCAGAAGAGGTCTCCATCGTTTTTTCTTTATACTCACAGAGAAGCATTAGACACTGTGGATACATTTGGGGAACTGGAGATTGTGGACCCTATGAAAAATGAATCAAACCATTTTTAGAGCTACCAAAGTCATGGAGATGAAAGAGAATAGATCAGAGGAACTACAATCACCAAGGGAACATTTTCTTTTGTCAAATCCTGGGAAAAAAAGTTTTCAAAACACCATCAGAAGTAGTGCCATTTGATGACAAGGAACTTAATGCTGTCAGTACATGTGCTATGTGATGTTTTATAGGGGTTTGTGACTCCCTCTGTGGATGCTGAGCTACTGAATTTATCAGAAAGGAATATCTTATCACAGCAAGTGAAACACCAGGTACCCTATTATTCAAGTCTTAATGGAAATGGTTTTACAGAGGGTAATGACTTCTTAAATGACATTTTACATAGTTTTAATGAATAAAGAGAGAGATATTGTCAAAGGTAATTTTAAAATTTATGATTACACTGTGACTGATATCTCTGATGACCACATTAATTTGTTAATTAAAGGGTTTGGTTCTCCTTTGTATCTACAAGAAGAAATTGCTTGCTTGATGTGCTGATAGAACTAAAGCTTTTCACTAGAAAACTGAATTTTGAAGTATTGTTTTGTAAAAATAACATTCATGACCCCTTACAAAGGTACAGTACCCTCAACCCAACATTTATACCTGTACTTAATTTGTTTGAAAAAATATGTAAAAGGCACATCAGGTGTCTGCTAGATAGCAAACTGATAGGAATTTCACAAGTTCTTAAAGCAGCATCCAACAACATTGTCAGAATGGCACCATTCACATCATGAAACCTGATGGTATGGTGGGGGTGGGTGCTGTTTTTTTATGAAATCTGATGAATATGTTAACAGCATGAGCCTAAAGCATAACAGTGATGAGTTTTAACAGTGCTAAGTTTTATAAAAAAGTCTATGAATGAAATGAAAGTGGTCTATAGTAAAATAGATTTGTGTCTGAATGATTTTAAAACTATTTATTTAGTTAGTTAGCTGGTTTGCTGGGGTAGCACATTGATCACAACAGAAAGTCACAGCCTGGGTGAAGAGATTCACAAAAAAATAAAACAGAACAAATTCACAAACAGAGTAATCACAGAAGGTAGATAATCCCATAGGAAACTGATATTATATATAAATATTATTACTACTGCAGAAAAACGTGAATTAATTTTAGTAGTAAATGTGAAAGGAAGCAGTAGGTGAGAAAAGAGGGTCAAATTAGGACTGATGCAGCTGAGGAAGGAGTTAGGTTATGTGTCCAGTGGAAAAGCATTTGCAGACAGATTTTTGATGGAGTTGTCTTTTGAGCTGAACTCTGAAAGTGGGGAAAAGGAGATGAAGGGAGAATAATTGCCAGAGTTTAGGTGCAAGAATGGAAAAAGAATGGTCAATACAGTGTAGTTTGGTTTAGGGTGTCTCTAGTGAAGGAGTTAAATGGAAATGTTGTAAGTGGTGATCTTATTATGGAGTTTGGCTATAAGATGTGGGACAGACGTAGTCTGAAAAGAGACCCTAGGAGTAGCTCAGCTCTGTAGGAAACTGGTCACCATTTCACTATGGGGAGGATGATACAGTGTTGTTACTAAGGGATGAAATTAGAAATGATTCAACAGAATAGACCAGATGCTTTTTTTAACAGGATGTGTATTCAAATTAATCAAGGGGGATTCCTTTGCCTATTGCAGCTTTAGCTCACCTGGAGAGAAGGGACGATATTTTCCAGGACCAGCATCAAAGAGAATTGATATTTTCATGGTGCTTTCCATGTAGCTTTGAAAGGTAAGTGGCCAATCTAGGCATATTTAAAGTACATGGTTTTGTTCTATTTTGGAACCACCGAGATCTGCAATGCTGTGATTGTTAAGAGTTGTCAGCTTTTGTGAGGTTCCAAACATCATGCGTTTTGTTTTGGAGGGTTTTATGAGTCTCTTATGGTTGTTTAGCCAAGAATTAAAGGAATGGAGGTAAGACTGAAGCTGAGTTTGAATAGCTGAATGTGAGGGACTGGATCAAAGAATGACCATGTCATCTGCATAAAAATTGATGGAAAGGTTAAGGAGGTCAGAGGATAATCCATTAATAAATACTGAAAACAACAGTGGGGTGAGTATGGATCATTAGGGATGATGGAATTGATGGGGGTGAGCGTATGCTGATTCTGAAATGCCTTTTTGTTAAGAAATATTGGAACCAGATGACAGTGTTGGGGTTAACCACAATTTCTTGGAAAGTGTAAAAAAGCAGGAAGTGGTCCATAAGATCAAAAGCCTTGATTAGGGCAATGAAGATAGCTTCTGAAAGGTTTCCTTTATCTATGTTGAGAAGGATCTCATCCATAAGTGACCATGGTGCTGTCATTGTGTTCTGACCAGCCCAGAATCCATGCTGTATAAGTGTGAGGAGCTGGTGCAGTTGGATGTAAGTAGACAGTTAGTTGTAGATTAGTTTTTAAAGTATTTTCCCAAGTGTAGGCAGAATGTGGATAGAGCGGAAGTGGGAGGTATTTACTCACTGAGGCTGTTTAGCAAGATGTTAAACAAGCAGTTTTTCATATGATATGTCTGGCATTGTATTTTCAGTTAGACAGACATTATAAATATGGAGAAAAGGCATGGTAAGGATGTCTTTGCAGAGTGATATAAACCACAGGATTAAGTAATTTGCATCAGTGGGTGTAGTCAGGGGTATGTTTTCTAGTATGAGGCCTAGACCATTGTCTATAATTTTCTTAAAATAGAAGAAGAAGATAAATGGAGGAGGTCTGGTTAACTTGGGAGGAGAGGTAAAGGTTAGGGAACTAAGCAGGTGTCTGATTTCCTTGAGAAAGTATGAGGTTGAGAGTTGGCTTTGAAAAGTCTGGATAGCAGTAGGGGTAGAAGTGGGATCTATGCATTTTTGGCCTGCTGGAAGATTTACTTCTTGCTAGAAATGTTTGGGTATGCCTAGCAGAGCAGGTTGTTTTTAAAATAGTTAGTTTTGTGTCTACATATAGCTTGCTTAGCTAGGTTACACAGAGGTAAAGACAGTAAGATTTTCTGAGGAGGGGTTTTGCCTATATGAACACCACACATTGTCTCTAAATCTGAGAAAAAGTTTCAGTTCAGTGGTTTGAATAACCCACCATACAGTTTCAGCTAAGGGGAGCAAAACTGAGGCACTAGCAGTGCTGGTGGCTCAAAACCTGAAAGGTAGTTTAATCCTTTTTCCCAACATCCTTTGGGACTCGTGGCATTTCTTGGATTATTACACACTGCAAAGACTGACTCTGGAAATCTGTTTGTCACAGGTGACTCACAAAACTTGTATGCACTTATCCCCATGATATATGTCTATTCTGGTTTAGGGGTGTGCTTTGTGAATCACAAATTTTGTTGAGAGAAGGTTGATTTAGCCTGTGACTGTATGGAAATAGTCTTTGAAAAAAAAATATTTTTCCATGAGGGCGAGTTATTTAAACAGGTATCAGGAGTAGTTATGGGGCCACATCAGCCATGATTTTTGCCAACATAATCCCTTACAAATGGAAAATTGAAGTTGTTTTATCATCAGAAATGGCTAGGTTAATTAAAACAAATGTCAAACATTTGGATGACATTTTTATTGTCTGGTCTGGTACTGTAGACAAACTAACTGTTTTCATGAATTATTTGCAAACATCTACCACTTTTTTTCAATCACATAGGTTTATTCTTATGATCTTATTATTTTTTGGAAGTGTAATTAGCAAAAGTCAGAATTAAAGAAGATTGTCGTTCAATCTGTACAGAAAAAAAGTCTTTTAGGAACTCCTACCTACATTTCACTTGTAAATCCACTCTGAATGAAAACAATGTAACAAAAGGGCAATCTATAAGGATTTCTAGGATGATATCAAAGGATGACATATTTATTAAATGCATTAATTTTTTTAGAAAAATATGTTTGTAGATGGGGCCATCCCACCAGTTTAGTGGATAATACTACAAAGGTGACTATTAGGAGATATATTTATTTTGTACTCATGCTGTGGCATGAATAGAACAAGGGATGGAAGCACAGGGTTGTAATACTCTAGGGCACGTGAAGGAGGTGCAAAATATTATTACACAACATTGGGGTATTATAACATTGAGTGTGGAGATAGGTACCAGATTTGTTTAGGACACCAGTTTATTTTCAAATCTGGTCAAAATTTGAAACAGCCTTTTGAATCAAAGATACCCACAGCTAAAAAAAAATGTGTGCTTGGCATGTTTAAGTGTGGGGCATGCTAGTAATGAATATTTACTAATACAGACACTTTTGTGTCTGTAGAAGATAAACCTGCAGTATCGTCTTGCAGAGGGTGGTACAATTACATCAGCAATGGCGTGGTATACATAGCAACCTGTTTTATCCTGTTCAGTGTTTTATTTATGTAAAACTGAGAATGGTTTCAAAGTAAGGATTTATCAGCATATTTATGCCATTAAAAAGTAGAATACGAACAGTGCCTTATCTAGGCATGTGGAGATATGCCCTGATTTTAATAAGTTTGTCTTTTTATACTGGCAAAGGGTGAGGAAAAGACTAATTTATTACTAAGGAGGAAACTGTTTTGGCAAATGACTTTGAATGCTGACCAAATGCCAGGTATTAATAATACCATCCCTATAGCCTATATGCTGAAATATAAGGAAATGAATGTTAAGTGGTTGCATTTATATAACACATCATGTGACTGTTTACTATATAAGGAAGTATGTGTTGCTGTATTTATTCAATCTGAAGAAGTCTGTATTCTGATTGGATGGAAGCGCTCAATCTTGTTAATTAAAGGTTTCTGTGTTGGATGGAATTTGCCTGGTGTTCCATTACTTTTACCTTTTAGCAGCCTCTGTAGAGGCCATAAGGCCCTGTTGTTAACAAACAGGTAGGCAGGAAAAAATCATGCTCCACCTTCAATGTGCAGTTCCCCTATTTAAGGAGAGCCATCACCCAAGCAGTATTCATGTTTTTTTCTTTTTCACTAAAGTGAAGAATCCTTATTTTATTATTGATTGAAAACTTTCTAGACCACGAAAAAGCTCAAAGAACATCATGATGTCTATACTTTAACTGAAACTAGTGACTTTCTACCTTTTTTCAAGACATGGCATACTCACTGCAGAAAAAAAGGTTCATATACCTAACCTTCTGCTCCTTTTTTAAACAGGACATGTCTGTCAAGTCCTTCAGCATTCTTGGGCAGGCAAAAAACTCACAGACTGTCTCGGACAGTATGATTTTTTTTTGGATTGTGGATGAATACTTCAACCCCATCAGATTAAGACAATAATTTTACATTTGTGTTATTGAAGACATATTCATATTTTTAATCAGAATAAATGTAAATTTTATTTCTGTTTCTATAGTGTCATCTAGATCAGAGAATTATGCTTCAGTATCTGGCACTTTGTTGACTATTTTTTTTTCAGATGATATATCAACTTAAGGCTTTGAGTTATTCCTGCTAGAAATTTTGACTCTGCATTTATAGTTGTAAGATCTACACCGCCCTGTGTCCCTTCTGTTTGCCAAAGCATACCTTCTGGTGGCACCATAATTTTAGTTTTAAATCCCTTTTCTTCTAAAATGATTATCTTAAATAAAGGAGTAGATTTCCTTCACTGTCAAGTCATATATTTTGCACTTTTCTTTACTGTCAAGTAAGGAAAATTAATTTTCACTTTTTTCTTTTTGAAAGGTACTGAGTCAATACCCGTGCATGGATTATTGACTATGTTCTTAGAAAATGTCCAGTTTATATTTGAAATTTCAGTGTATAACATAAAGTTATCAAAACTTAGAAGCTGCAGTTTTATCCCAAGAAGTTCCTATTCATTTGAGTTCATACTAGGATAGCCAGTGCTGATCTTCACAAAAATTGATATTTGTCTTTGTAACAGGCCTTCCTGGGAAATGTGTCATTTGGTTTCCAACACAAGACATTCCCCCAGCCTTCTCCAGTGCTCCCCAAAGAAGTATGAGATAGCAGCACTCATCTTCCATTTCCACAGTCAGCACCTTGAATCCTGGCTTCCTATTTGAACTAGAGTTATTATCAACAGTTGTGACAGTTAACACTGAGTATATTAAAGCTAAGAGCTGTTAACTGGCAATTTTCTGTGTCTTGTTTTTGACTAATGTCTGACTTGGAGTAAGTCATTTAACCCAATACTCCCCGAATTAGTCTGATAAAGATCTCTATAGTTTTTTGTTCTTTTCCAGGTTAGCTACTGTAAATAAATAAATAAATAGTCAGTCTCTGTGCCAGATATGATACCCTGCCATCATTCATGGTAAATGGAGCTGATTTTCTTTTTGGCGTAAGACATTTGGTCACATGTATAGGAGATGTAAGTTTATAGGTACTTAAAAAGTGATTGATTGTGAGTATCTTATGAAGCCTAGGCTTACATTCCCATTGTAAATATCAGCCCTTATATTTTACAATACAAGTATCCAAAGGTGGACTCAACAAATTTATGCTGGTGTAATTACGTTTCCACTATCCATGAGGATCACTGGTTATGAATGGTGGGGGAATTTGTGATTTCCCATCTATTCATCCAAACTATATTTTAATGGAGTAAGGAAAGTACTGTGTGTTATGTGGAGTGGAAGACTGACCATGGATTTCAACTGTTTGGTAACTTAAATGATATTTATATATTTTGTTATATAACACTTTCCACCAAATCTGCCTTTCTAAACACATTTCTTGTATATATTTAATTTAAAA
The DNA here is from genome assembly GCF_019279795.1 of Protopterus annectens. Taxonomy (NCBI): domain Eukaryota; kingdom Metazoa; phylum Chordata; order Ceratodontiformes; family Protopteridae; genus Protopterus; species Protopterus annectens. The sequence continues at coordinate 253,305,383 of NC_056734.1, forward strand.
ACAGATGTAAATATGGAATGGGGAAAGTAGGTGCCTGTGTTATTATAATGCTATCTCAGAATCAGCAGACATAAGCTCAGAGGTAGTTACTAGCCATGCAGTGCAGGAGACCATAGAGACACCTAGCCTTATTTCTTTGTTTACCCCAGGGCATCATCTGGTTAAGTGACCTGCTGAAGGTCACACAGTAGACAAATGAAGGCTAATGAAATCAAACCCTATACCTCAGGAAGCAGCTCCTTAACAGCTCATAGCCTTAATCCTCTGTTGTAACTGCTAAAGCTTAACAGTTATCTCGCACTCATTCTCAGCTTAGTGTTATTAATGTGCATTTCAAAAAGCACTTTATTAAAAGGAATTAAGCAATAAATCAGGAATAAGAAATTTGCACACACACATATACACACACAATTTTATATATATATATATATATATATATATATATATATATATATATATATATATATATATATATACATATATATGGATCCCCTGCACTATACCGACACACCACAAACCCGATAGCCAAAACGATGACACCAAAACACAGACACCACACAAAACCGATAGTCCACATTAACGAACACCATAACACCGACTCACAACACACACAAAACACAAGCACACCAAAAACCTTAGAAACCTCCACTAAACCTTACATACACAGCTATCTATGCACTAACCTTAACCCGCATCCTAACCCTAAGGTCCGTCACTATCGCACACTTACCTTACCCGCACCCTAACCCTAAAGTCTGTCACTATCGCACACTTACCTTACTCGCACCCTAACCCTAAAGTCCGTCACTATCGCACACTTACCTTACCTGCACCCTAACCCTAAGGTCCATCACTATCACACACTTAACTTACCCGCACCCTAATGTCCATCACTATCGCATACTTACACAGTCACACATGTCAGTGTTTTCAGCGTCGGGATTTCAAACTGTCAGTCATTTCTGTTGTCAGTCTTCCGGTCTCGGTGTTGTGAATGTCATTCTTGTGTACTGTCGGTCTACTGAAGTAGACCTATATATATATATATATATATATATATATATATATATATAAAATGTTATGATGTTATATGCACACATTCATACATATCTAACCTATATATATATATATATATATATATATATATATATATATATATATATATATAATCACTAAAATATAGCGAATTATATTACTATAATAATATTATGCCCTTATAGTGAGAAATACATAACTGTAAATGAATATTAGTGTGCCAAACTTATGCTTATTCAAACCTTGCAAAAAATTCTGAATAAAAATGTCTATTCAGTGAGCAGTACTAATGTATTGCTCAGTACAAAAGACAATTTGGTACTTGAAATCAATTACACTTATTAAATATAAATGACCAAAACAAAATGTAAACAGAATGCCACTGTGAACATTAGAATACAATTGTATTAAAGCATAGTAAACTGAGTCATTTTGAAAAAATAAAACTGATAAGTGATCTCTTATCCAAGTGTATGTAAATGCTTTTTAAAGTCATTAATACTGGAAATGAGTATAACTGTGTTTTTCTCCAAACTGGTGATTAGTGGTATCTATATGTCACAAACCTAACTTTCTGTGCCTTTTTGGGACAGTGCATATGTCACCAAATCTGACTTGTGTCTAGCAACATTCCAGGAACTGAAGGCCACATGACTCTTAATGGCTTATAACTGACATACCATATTATACACAGGTATTAGACAATTATTAAACAAATCAAGATTTCCAAACAAGCACTCATGTCATCACTTTAGCTTGTATGAAGTAGAAGAATAGTTTCCCACAATCTACAGGAGACAAAGTCTCTGAGCTCTCTACTAAAATATGTAATTTGTCATTGTTCCTCATATTTCATCTTTACATCTACTTCCCATTGTGTCAATGATCTTTAACTACGAAACATAAGGTTTTATATCCATTATAATGTTATCAAATGAATGTTTTTTTCCTTTCTATAAATTACTGACATGCATTTTAAGTTACAAAACATCAGACAGAAGTCTGAATCATAAAGCGTTCATGCAAGAAATGCCCAGAACAAGTTTAAAGATTTTGACCGCTCAAGCAATCTGCTGCTTTAACAATCTAGTTAATCTCATAATTTAACAGAAAACATGACAGAAAGTCAGTGGCCAGCCATATTTTAAACAGGAATACATCAAGCATGCACTTGTCAATGTTATTTGATTTATTAACCCCTACGGGCATCTGAGCATCTTTTTAATACCTCTGTGTAAACATTGCATAATAAACTACATTGAAAAAAGCAACATTTTGCACAAATCTACTGATAGAAAGGAAAGCAGAAATCATATGATGCTAATAGCTTGATTTCCAGTAGATAGTTTTCTATGGGGAATTCTGCAGGAATTTGAAACTCTCTTCTTAATCTGGAGGAGTTTAAGGGTCCACTCACACTACCTCCCCAAAGGCTATATGTTTACGTGACAGTCATATATATGTTAGTACATCCCAGTTGTGTTATTATATGTAGTACTTATGTTTATTATATCATATGTAATACTTTCATGCCAGCATGAGTGTTACTGAATCACAGTCATGTCACTGATATGTATTGTTGCATTAAATTCATTCTGCTGTATGTAGCAGCCAATTACATTAACATTGTCATATATAGTACTGAATCACATGCACACTATCAAAGTATGATTGAATCACATGCCTGATATCATACATATTTCTACATTAAACTGATGCTGTTACAATTAATACTTTATTCTATCTATGCTGTCATATGCACTACTAAATCACATTCTTGCTGTCTGAAGAATGTACTGGATTACAATTATGGTGTCACTGCTCCCTGTTCATATTTCTGCATGACATTTATTCTTTCACATGCAGCACTGCATTACATTAATGCTGCCTATTCCTAATATAGTATCACGTTTGCATTATCATTTGTAGTATTACACCATATTCAAGCTGTAGGTTCTTATTACTGAAATGCATTTATTCTCTCATATGTTGTAATGTGTTAAATTCAAGCTGACTGTTTATATTACCACAGGACATAACTGTCATACTATCTAGTACTTCATTATATGAATACTTCTGTTCATAATACTCTATCATACTTATGCTATCATATGTAGCACTGCACTGTATTCTTATTGCCTATTCTTATTATTGTATGACACTAATATTACCATATGTTGTACTGCAGTCTGCTCATATTACCAAATTACATCTATGATACTGAATGTAGTACTGCATGACATTCATGCCGTGTGTTCATGTAGATTAATGCATTACTTTTTAAGTAGTCACATCAGTCACTGCATTACGTTAATAAAGTTTCATATGTTGTTGAACTGTGTTAAATGCTATTGCATCTAGCAATGAATTACATTCATGTTCTCATGTGAATTACTCTATTATATAAATGCGCTCATATGTATTATTGCATAGCATTCATACCCTAATAAGTATTAATACATTATATTATTTGCACAGTTTGCATTATTACATTATATTCCTATTGCTATATATATATATATATATATATATATATATATATATATATATATATATATATATATATATATATATATATATATATATATATATATATATATATATATATATATACATATAATATATATATATATCTATATCTATATAGAATTACCTTACAGTAATGCTGTCACACAGATTGCTGCATCACATTCATGTTGTCACATAGCACTGCATAATATGCATCCTAGTATATGAATTACAGTACAGTGCTCACATGTATTATAGCATAGCATTTATATTGTCATATGTATTCATCATCTTTTTTCGGCTGTTCCCGTTAGGGGTCGCCACAGCGGATCATCTGTTTCCATTTCTTCCTGTCCTCTGCATCTTGCTCTGTCACACCAACTACCTGCATGTCCTCTCTCACCACATCCATAAACCTTATCTTAGGCCTTCCTCTTTTCCTGTTACCTGGTAGCTGCATCATTAGCATCTTTTTCCCAATATACTCAGCATCCCTTCTCAGCACATGTCCAAACCAACGTAATCTTGTCTCTCTGGCTTTGTCTCCAAACTTTACAACCTGGGCTGAACCTCTAATATACGTATTCCTAATCCTGTCCACCCTCGTCACACCCATTGCAAATCTTAGCACCTTTAATTCTGCCACATCCAGCTCTGACTCCTGCCTTTTTGTCAATCCCACTGTCTCCAACCTATATAACATAGCTGGTCTCACTACCCTCTTGTAGACCTTCCCTTTCACTCTTACTGGTACTCGTCTGTCACAAATCACTCCTGACACTCTTCTCCACCCACTCCATCCTGCCTGTACTCTCTTCTTCACCTCTCTTCCACACTCACCGTTACTATGAACTATTGATCCCAAGTATTTAAACTCATCCACCTTCACCACCTCTACTCCTTGCATCCTCACCATTCCTCTATCCTCCCTGTCATTCACACACATATATTCTGTCTTAGTCCTGCTGACTTTCATTCCTCTTCTATCTAGAGCATATCTCCATCTCTCCAGGGTCTCCTCCACCTGTTCCCTACTCTCACTACAGATCACAATGTCATCTGCAAACATCATAGTCCACGGGGACTCCTGTCTGATCTCATCTGTCAACCTGTCCATCACCATTGCAAATAAGAAAGGGCTCAGAGTTGATCCTTGATGTAACCCCACCTCCACCTTAAATGCATCCATCACTCCCACCGCAGAGCTGACCGCTGTCGAACTACCCTCGTACATATCCTGTACCACTCTTACATACTTCTCTGACACTCCCAACTTCCTTATACAATACCACAACTCCTCTCTAGGCACCCTGTCATATGCTTTCTCTAAGTCTACAAAAACACAATGCAACTCCTTCTGACCTTCTCTGCACTTCTCCATCAACACTCTCAGAGCAAACATTGCATCTGTAGTGCTCTTTACAGCATGAAACCATACTGCTGATCACTAATCATCACGTCCCTTCTTAACCTAGCTTCCACTACTCTTTCCCATAACTTCATGCTGTGACTGATCAGTTTAATCCCTCTGTAGTTACTACAGCTCTGCACATCACCCTTATTCTTAAAAATCGGTACCAAAACACTTTTTCTCCATTCCTCAGGCATTCTCTCACTTTCCAAGATTTCATTAAACAATCTGGTTAAAAACTCCACTGCCATTTCACCTAAACACCTCCATGTTTCCACAGGTATGTCATCTGGACCAACAGCCTTTCCATTCTTCATCCTTTTTATAGCTATCCTTACTTCCTCCTTGCTAATCCATTGTACATCATGATTCACTATCCCTACATTATCCAACCTTCTCTCCCTCTCATTCTCTTAATTCATCAACCCCTCGAAGTACTCTTTCCATCTCCTCAACACACTCTCCTCGGTTGTGAGTATGTTTCCCTCATTATCCATTACCATCTTTACCTGCTGCACATCTTTCCTAGCTCAGTCCCTCTGTCTAGCCATCAGTACAGGTCCTTTTCTCCCTCCTTAGTCTCCAACCTTTCATACAACTCTTCATATGTCTTATCCTTAGCCTTTGCCACCTCTCTCTTTGCCATGCACCTCATCTCCTTATACTTCTGTCTACTTTCTTCATCTCTCTGACAATCCCACTTCTATTGTCATATGTATTAATGTGTTGTATTCATGCTTTAGTTTTTTATTACATTATTTTTCATTTGTCATAAATAGCACTGTATTATGTACATCTTACTCTCTATATGAATGCGTTATCCGCGGTGGTGGTGCTGCGGTAGCATTGTTGCCTCACAGTAAGATGCTGTCTGGTTCGACTCTCAGCTAGAGCATCTTCTGCATGGAGACATGCGTGAATGGGCGTACCTTTGTTGAAGGTTGTGCGTCAGGGCTGGTAACTCAGCACGTAAAAATCAACTACCAATCATTAGCGGACTGGAGTTCCGCTGTGGCGACCCCTAACCGGGAAAAGCCGAAAGACACAAACAAACATTCTATATCTATGCGTTACATTCATCTGTTCTTATGTATTACTATATCACGTGTTGCCAGATATATTTCTGCATCACATTCGTGTTGCCATGAATATCACTGCTTTACATTCATGCTGTCAGTTGTAACACTGCATTACACACATAAGTACTATCATTGTTACACTCAGTTTTATATATTACTACATTACATTTATACCAGTGTACGCATTCTTGCATTCCATTCATGCCTTCATTTGTTACTGCATTATTCACCCTAATGTACGATGTATGATATCCTTACCATGTGTATTACTGCAATCTTTTCATATGCCCATGAGCGTTACTAAACATCACACCTATGCCATCAGAACTATTATTGCATTATATTTATCCTGTCACTTATATCAATGCATGATACTCATACATTTCTACGTATTACTGTCTCAGGTTCATGTTGCCATAGGTAGTACTACTTTACTTTCATGATGTCTTATGCAGGATTATGTTATACTCAAGTGGGCATATGCATTACTGCATCATATTCATGATGTCATTTGTATTAATAACTGACTCTCACAGTCTCATATGTTTCAGTGCCAGTTCCTACTGTTGTATGTAATGCTGTATTGCATTCATGCTATCATATTATCTTCAGAATCATGCTGTCATAAGAATTTGTTGTTTATATTCTGCTGTGGTAAGTATTATTGCATTACATTTATAGGTTCATAGGTTCATAGATAGGTACTAGGCTATCTGCCTTTGGGCATTTATAAGCCTAGCCAGAGTGTGTCAGCTTTCACCGCCCCATTGATTAATTAACTGATCCTCTGTCAAGCAGAGCCAATGAAGTGATCCCACGGGTGTATTTTCTGTTACCCATCCACTCGTCAAGGTTTCTTTTGAAGAGTGTTAGTGAGAGGCTCTGCCTGATGTAATTTGGAATTTTGTTCCAAAGCATGGGGAGTCTCTGTGACAGGAATCTATCCCTCCAGCATGTTCAATTTATTGTTGTGGTGTGGTTTAGCTCACTAGAGCGCGTGGCTCGCAGTGACTTGGATTTCTTTAGGTGGAGCATGTCCATCAATTCTGAGTTGGACATAGCTTTGAACGTCAGGCAGAGATCACCTCTGAGTAAGCGATATGCCACTGAATACAGCTGGAGTTTTTTCAGTCGGGCTGCATAGGACATATGTTTGAGGCCAGTAATCCTCTTGGTGAGGTACTTTTGTGGTCTTTCCAGCTGTTGGAAGTGTCTTGTGAGGTACATCCCAAATGGGGCATTGTACTCTATGATGGGTCTAAAGAGTGATGAGTAGAGGGGCACTATAACCTCTTTACTTCCAGATGCGAACCCTTTAGTAATTAGACGGGCCACATAGAAGCATTTCCTAACTACATTGGCAATATGATTGTCAAAGGAGAGATGGGTCCCCAGATCTCTTATTACCTCTTCTGTATTAAGGGGGCTGCCATCTATGTGGAAATTCATGGGTGTTCTGTTTTTCCCAAATGGGATGACTATGCATTTTTTGGCATTTAGCTTGAGGCCATGACTTTGACACCAGGTGTCTGTCTCAGTAAGGCTCTTTTGGAGGATGTCCATGTCAGCCGGAGAGTCAGTTATGGCTCCCAGTTTGCAGTCATCAGTGAACTTGGTTAGCCATAGTCCTCCTGTGTTTGCCTGTACTTCTGAGAGGTATATGCCAAACAGTAGGGGTCCCAGGACCGAGCCTTGTGGAACACCACTTGTGACTGGTTTAGAGTCGGACATGGAGCCCGCTATTCTTACCGTGTGAGTTCTGTCTGCAAGCCAGTTGGCAACCCATCTCGTGATATAGGGGTTTATGTTCAGGCTGGTGAGTTTTTCTGTAATACCTGAGTGGGGAATGGTGTCAAAAGTCTTGGCGAAGTCAAGGTATGCTGTGGGAACCACCTTTCCCTCATCTATGGCCTTGGTGACTGTCTCGAAGAAGTCAACCAGGTTTAGTAGGCATGATCTGCCCTTAACGAAGCCAAACTGGGCCAGGTCAAGTGTTTGGAGGTTCCCAATGTCTTTGTTAATGAGTTCCATGATGATGAGCTCCATAGCCTTGCAGACCAGGCTAGTCAGGCTTATGGGGCAATAGTTACCAGGGTCAGTTGTGGCCCCTCTTTTGTGGAGAGGAATAACCATTGCTGTGTGCCATTCTATGGGTACGTAGCCTGTGGAGAGGCTGAGGTTGAACAGCGTGTTTAGGTGGGGGGTTAGTTCGTTATTCTGCCACATATAGTGCTACATTATAATTATTACATAATCTGTATTACAATATTTCTTTATGTTATCATTTAGATCTGCATTACCTTCTGGCTGTTAAATTTAGTTCTGAATTACATTCATTCTATCATTTGTAGTAGGGGCCCATTCCTCACAACTGTCCTGATTTTTGCAGAATTCACAGATGTTTGCCTCATATCTTTGTTTTTTCCTCATATTTTTTTTTTTTTGGTTTTCTAGCAAATTATCGAGTACTGAAATCAATAAATAATGACAGACTTTTAAGTTTCTAGTAACTTTCTAAGCACTATCTAGTGTCTGTCCCTGATTTTGTATCCTTGCCCCTCCATTCTTTTACTATTTTTGGCTTTGTCCAGCTTGCTTGCACTAAGAGGTTGATGGGTGTGAGTAGTATACTATATTCATGTTATTGTATATATCACTGTCACATTCTTCTATTCTTTAGCATTACTACATGATATTTATGTTGTTGTATTATTGTACTACAACCACATTTGCATGTATATTACTGCATCACATTTTTGTTATCACAACTAGGACTGCCTTATATTCCTGCAGTCATAGGGAATATTGTTATTGTCCTAACTTCATGTGTATTGGTGCTTCACATTCATGATATCATATTATGCTCAATTTCCCTGATATTACTTTTGTTACTGAGTCACAGTCATGCTATCTGTTTGTATCTATCACTACTCTGTGGTTATACTGTCTGTTGTTATGGGTTATTACACTGTATTTATGTTGTCTTTTTGTATTTATTGTTGCATCCTCTGTTTAGTTGTACGCATATACAACTATATTCTATATAAGTCACCAAACTGGATATTACACCATGTTGGATGTGTAATAGCAACACAAGTATTATGTATATATGTTATTATATGTAAAAGTAATGCAGGTGTAAATGTAATCATGGTGTGCTGTTTGTTGTACCATTTGAACTACAAACATTGTAAGTAAAATGATTTGTTGTCTCAGTACAGCTACTGAAGTTTTACTTTCATTACATTCACTGAGACATATGCAACAAATGCAGATAAGGCTGCCATTTGAATACAGCAGCAATCCACATCCGTGTAGAAGCACAAATTAGCAAAAAAATGCAAAATGGGATAGGAATCAAGTTTCATAGGCATGGTTTGCCTTGTGTATAGGAATGCATGGTGGAGTCACTCCCTTATGTTGCAATGTCATGAAAACAATTAATGAGCAAAACATTGTTCATGACAGTGCATGGCTTCTGACAATCGTGAGAAAATGTGCATAATATAAAGCAGATTCAAAATACTATTCCTGCAGGTCAGAGACTGCTAATATTTCAGTCATGGAGATTCAACTGCAGGTTGTCTTCCTAGTAGTATATATATATATATATATATATATATATATATATATATATATATATCAGAGAGAGAGAGAGATATGGTGTACTTAAATTAAATGAAACACCTAAATATCAACATTCTCAAAGCTGACCACAAAAAAATGCTAGTACAGAAATACCAGTCGACAATCTCAGGGCATGCAAATCTGCAACTCAGAAACATATAATAAAACATTGTTTTGTTCAGGAGGGCTGCACTCCCCCACACCACCTGCTGATTACATATACTAGTTCTGAGATAACACATTCTTGAGGAAAGGGCATATTTCCCTACCCCAAGAATTATGCAGTCTCGCACACCTGTCAACCATCTATTTATTTGACTAACGATAAGGTCAATGATTTTCAGTAGCCCCATTTGTGTGTGAGATCACACTACATTGAGGAAAAGGGCAAAGTTCACCCTGGTGGCCAAGAGGTTCGTTTCCCATGGAACAAAGTTCAGTAGTCCATGCCTTCAGTAGAATGGAAGTTCGCTGAAGTGGAGTCGACTGTTTCAGATTCAAAGAACTGTTATTTTGGTGAGTAGAAGTAGACCCATATATATATATATATGTGTGTGTGTGTGTGTGTGTGTGTGTGTGTGTGTGTGTGTGTGTGTGTGTGCGCGCGTGTGTGTGTGTGTGTGTGTGTGTGTGTGTGTGTATGCACAGACACATTGGTCTTTTTGATGCGACTCTACTTCCTACACTGCCATTCAGTTGACCCATGCATTCCCCTCCATTCAGCTACTTGAACTGAGGCTCGGGTTGACCAAAAAGAGAGTATCATACTGTAGGCTGGAATATTTTTTATATTATAACCACCCTGTGGCTGGTTTCAGGCTGACTTTGGGCAAATTGGCATGTGAGTGAACATCCCCACCTCTGTGGAGATCAGCATCACCACCCTGAAGGAGCATGCAGCAGGCAATGCAAGGCCATCTCCCACCTCCATGGTTAAGCATGCTGCCTATTTTGTTAACCCCCTCTTTGACATTGTATGCACTCTGGTGTGCTTTCAGTAAACATGTAACACAGTGGCTACACTCCTCACCAACAAGCAATTCCCTCCCTTACCCCAGAGTGAGGTGAGTGGGCACAGCCCCTTTATTCCTTTCCTCTCACATATTGCCTTTCATGTGTTGGGGCTGCTAAAAAACTTCCATCACCTGGGTCATAGGCAAGTCTCCTCCCTGAAAACAATGGAGCTAAATATCTCTGCATGATAATGTTTACTTTGAGAGCTGCAGAAGTAGGGTGGTGCTGATTTTAAGTAATGGAGGGATACTCATATAAACTTGTAGGAAGAATAGAATAAGCATGAGAGTATTCATTTTGAAAACTAATGAAGAAGGAAGGAGTTGATATCAAAAGACAACATTAATGGTGGGGGACATGACACAAGCACACACAAGCAAGTGCACAGAGCTTACAGTAATATATGTGAGTGTGTGAAAGCAAGAGTGAGTGTGTCTGTGTGTGTGTGTGTGTGTGTGTGTGTGTGTGTGTGTGTGTGTGTGTGTGTGTGTGTGTGTGTGTGTGTGTGTATGAATATCCCAGAGTTTTTGTGTTTACTAATGTACAGGGAAAGTGCTACAAAAATATGGAATCCCTAGTACTCAGGATTATATCTCTATCTGCAGTTTATGGCCCATTACTATGTATTGACACATCTGCAATTCAGTGTGGACTGGAACTGTGAGTGCACCATCACATTGTTAAATTTTAATACCATATTAGTGTTTTCCATAGACACACCACCTCACATTTGCACAATGGAGAAAATACAAAACAATCATTTATTCATTTGTTTGTTCATTTATGCCCTCATGATTTTGTAAATGTATTTGCTCCGTTATATAATTTATAATATCCAGCTGAAAGATCCTAGTTACAGTAGATTTCTGAAGCAGCAACTCCAAGACTATAAACAACAACATGAAAATTGCAAGCTGCATTAGGCATTATCATTATCATCAGCAGTGACCCCCCTTTTTCCAATTTTCTACATTGGATCTATGTGTCATGTCAGCTCTCTCAATTAAATTCCACTCTTCCACCTTTTTTGACAGTCATGTCTGTCACAAGTCTTCTCTCACAAACTCCATCCATTTTGTTGGTGGATGCCCTTATTTCCTCTTGCCTTCCAAAATCGTCTTCACCAGATTGCCCTCTGCTTTTCTGCACATGTGTCCAAATGACAGTAATCTATTCTCTTTGGCATTCTCTGTAGTTGGAGATACTTTAGCTTCTGTTCTGATGTCCTCATTTCTTCATCTGTTCTACAGCATGCATCCTACCTCCCATCACAGGTAACTTGTCTTCATCATCTCTACCTTCCTCAAATGCTATGCCTTAACTGCCCAGGATTCTGTGCAATACAGCAGCACTGGTTGAACCACTGTTTTGTATACCTTACATTTCAGCCTATTTGCCATTCTTCTGTCATACATTGCCTCTGATGCTCTCTTCCAGTTGGCTGCAGCCCCTTTGGTTCTAGCTATGACCTCCTCATTCATACCCCCTTCTCCTCAGCTATCCCTCCCAGATACTTGAAACTGTTGACCTGTTCCATAATTTTCCCTTTTGTCTCAACTCCCAGCTTCTTCTGATTTTCCTTATGTGCTGCCATTGCAACTATCTTATCTGTACTCATTTTCATACCTTGAGCCTTCAGTTTTGCATTCCATTCCTCTATCCTTTGCTGAAGTTCTTGCTTAGAGTCTGCCTGTAATTGCCACATCATCTGCATACAATAACTTTGTTGACCTGTCCCACCGACCCATTTTCCAATGTAGTCCATCACCAGTATGAACTGCAGTGGGCTCAGAGCTGAACCCTGATACACACCCACTCCCACGGGAAATCCCTCTGTGAGTCTAAACATTGTTCATACTTGAATCATTGGTTCCTTGTCCCGAGACTCCACTAATTCTACCAATGTGTCGAGGACTACAAACCATGTCAGGACTGTGCAAACTGGCTTTTTTGGGACCCTGTCATATTTTTTTCCAAGTTAACGAATGGCCAGTTAGACTCTTTCCTCCTCTGTAGACTGTTCTTATCTATCTGTCTCACTGCAAATATCGAGTCATTTGTATTGTATGCTCATCTGAATCTGGACCGCTTATCTCCAGTCTTACTTTATACTACTCTGGATATTTATCAGTGATCTTCTCTATAAGTTTCATGCAGTGTAACAGGAGCTTGATACTTCTGTACTGCCCACACTTGTGAATTTTCCCTTAGTTCTTGTACACTAACACAAGAATTATTATTCTCCAGGCATCTGGGATGCACCTTTCTCGCCATACTGCTGTGATTACCTTTTAGAGCCATTTGGCCCCTATCTCACCCAACATCTTTTCTTCACTTAGAAAGCTACTAGATGTATTCCTTCCATCTGCCTTTGATGTCCTGTGGACTGGTGAATAGTTTGTTGCTTGCATCCCTTATGATGGATATCTGACTATCTTCTTTATCTTTCTGTATTTGCCTTGCAATGTAATAAAGCTTATTTGAGCCATCTACTGAGTTACTTTTCAAAAACTTGTAGAGTATATTTGATGCCTTGTTTTTTTGCTATTGCAGCTCTTATCTTAGCTTCTTTGTTAGCCAACCAGTATTCCATTTCAGCCTGGCCATCTTTTCTGTTTCTCTCATTTTCCTGCACTTCTTCTTTGTTTTGATGACTTCCTAGACATCTACATTTAACCACAAGCTTTCCTTGTGTACCTTGCTTCCATATTTGGCTTTGCCACATATCTGTTCTATAGTCCTCACATTTTTTTGAGGCACTGCCATTTGTCATTGACTCCATCTATTTCTTCTTCTTTCTGAGCTGCAAATCTCTGATTAAATCCTTGAACGCTTGTGCTTTCTCTGAAGTAAACTTCCAGGTCTGCAGCCTAGTCTCTGTTGGCCTCAGGCCTTCTCTGTCCACTACTTGCAGCTGATTGTGACAACCAGTGTTTTATACTGTGGGCCAATTGTTTCAGTGGGGATGATGGTGCAATAGCTGCTTCTACCCCAATGCCTTTTCCTTCTTAGAAGAAAGTCTACCTGAGTTGCATGTTGGTCACTTTTATGTGTGATCTTTTGATTTTATCTCTGGTAAAATACTCAAGGCATAAATCATAATTCAGCTGATGTGCACAGCAAAGTTCTGCACAGTCCACAGTACAAATGGAGGTAGATAGTTATGTGTATTATAAGAAGTTCATTTTCTGTGAGCAATGTTGTTATAAATTAGCAGCTTGAGTAGGAAGTGAAAAGCATTTATTATAAATTGTCAGTTTTACACACAAGAGGTGTAGAGTTAGACTTATGTATCAGGTGACTTAATAAGGAAACAAGGAAATCCATTTTTGATACTACAGAGAGAGATTTTTCCAAATTTTGTCAGTGGAGGTAGAAATAGCTGAGCCACCAAATCTATTGAATTTCATGGGAATGTGGAAAAATTGGTGAGGGGAATGTCTAACACTTGGAAGAAAAGTCCTGAAATTACTGACATGCTGCAGTAATACCGTCAGCAAGATGCAGTAATAAGATTTTATTTCTCTGATTATTACATGAAAAATCAATAACTGTGAACCAGAATATGATTATTTTTACAAAAAAAAAAATTTAAGAGTTTTGTAATAGTTAATGCTTTATTGAAAAAAACTTGTAAACAGCCATTAGTTATTTATAATAAAAATGATAATAACAGACTATAACTATAAACACATTCAATAGAGAAACTGATTAAGGATGATAACAGGGGAGACAATTCTTAAGCGCATTCAACAGAGAAATAGAGCTTGGAAGATATAAGGAACTCGGTAAAGAAATGCAATAATATTCATTCATTTCCATCACATTAACCTCTCTGTAAGTCCAATGAGTAAGTTTAGCACTATAATTTGAGTGTGAATTTTTCTGTATTGTCATACTAGAGTATGACAGTATAACAGAAAGGAAAGATGTACCTACCCGGGATCTAAAAATTATGGCACACATTTCTCAAGCAGCACTCAAACCAGTATAATTGTTGGAGATTAAAGCTATTACACTACATTTCTATCTCTGCTGACTATCACTCTTTTTATCTTGGAGACTGTGGCCCTTGGTTGAGTATGCCAGACCTTATGCAGCCTTCACAGTCTTATGAGTATATGACTCCAAAGACCCGATATATAATAGGTTAGTCAGCCCTTCTGTGAGCCTGAGAAGTGAAACTGCTACTTTTCTTCTGTTTGGAAGTGTGATTGTACAGCCTGCATAGTTTTTCAGGCTATCCCAATTGTCTTGATGCCTAGGGATAAATCAAGTAGTTTAATAAAACAGTTGGACAGACTAATAATAGTTTGCATAGAACTATGGCTATTCCAAGCAGTAACCCAGCCACTGGTCCAGTTTTGGGGACTTACTGCATATTAGTTTTTTGAGGCCTACAATTTTTTTTTTTATTTTAGTTGCCATTGGGGTTCCTACCAGGCTGTATGTGCCAATCAAAGAAGAAAAGAGAATTGTGGCATCTTCCATTTTATGCTGTGTGATGCTGCATACAAAGCTATGGATTAGGTGTGGGCATGATTTGCTACCTGCTTTAAGATGCTACTTGTGATGAGGCAGCTGTGGTTGGGACATGTACTGTTACCTACTTCATGATGCTGCACATGCTGATCTGGGGAAGCTGAAGGCATGTTCTGTTTCCTGATAAATGATGCCTTACATGGTAATATGGCTATACTGCCTCATACACAACTATCAAGAATACACACATACTGTATAGGGATGTAGGGTCCCAGAGTACTAATACAAGATGAAAGCCTGCTGTTCAAACTGGTTGTTGTGTTTGCTCTAGCTGAGTTAACAAAATCATAGCATGCAATGCGACAGCATCCCAGCATTCTGTATCCTAGCTTCACAACATGCCAGATGATAGTATCACAGCATGCTGTATCACAGTACCCAGCATCACAACACATGTTTTACAACATCAAACAGTGCTGTATTACAGAATCACAGTATGTTCTGTCACAGTGACACAACATATTGCAATATCACAGCATTTTTATCACAACATTCCAGTATGTTGCATCATCATATCATAACATGCTGTATCAGAGCATCAAAGCATATTGCATCAATGCATCTAAGTATCTTGTTTCACAGCATTACAGCATATTGTATCACATCATTACAGTTTACTAAATCATAGTACTACAGTATGCCGTATCAGAGAATCACAAAAGGTTGTATTGCAGTATTACAGTAAGTTGCATCACAGCATCTTATCATCACAGTATGCAGTATACAACATGGCAGCATGTCATATCACAACATTCCACTTTACCACATAACATTATCATGGCATGCTGTATCACAGTATCATACCACAGAATCCCAGCATGTTGTGTTACAGCATTACCATATATTGTATCACAAGATATTGCACATCAACTCTGCCCTGCAGTAGCCATATTTTTTTGGCTGCAGTTTATCATCTAGTCTGGTATCACAGAATCTCAGCATGCTGTAGCACAGTATTAGAGCATGTTGTATTATATCACACAATGCAGTGATACAAATTCATGCCATGTTGCATTATAGCATCGCAGCATATTGCATCAGACTAATACAAACCTGTATCACAGCATCACAGAATATTGCATCAGTATCACAAAATGCTGTAACACAGGGTCACAACTTGTGGTATCACAGTATCGCATCATGTGGTATCACAGTGTTCTGCATTATCATATCACAATATGCTCTTTGACAGTGATACAACATATGTCAAAGCATTACAGCATGCTGTATCACAAAATCAGAACATCCTGCCATGTCTCATTATAGCATCATAATATAATGTATCACTGCATCACAGCATTTTATATCATGACATTACAACATGCTGTATAAAAGCATCACACTAGGCCATATCACAACATAATGCCATGTTTTATTACAATATCACACCATGCTGCATCACAACATTGCAGAATTTTGCATTACAGCATCACAAGATGCTATGGATGATATAAGATGTTGTATCACAGTGTTGCAGCATGTTGAAACGGTATCAAATAAAATAATATCATGCTCTATCAGAGTGTTACAACATGTTGTATCAAATCATCAAAGCATGTTGTAGCATAGTATCACAACATGATGTATCAAAGCATAATATGTTGTATCACAACATCCTGACATTTCACATCATGGCATTGCAATATAATGCATCACAGCATTACAGCATTTTATACTGTGAGATCCCAGCATGCTGTATCACATCATCACACCTTGTTGTGTCATAGTATCACAGCATGTTTTATTATAACATCGCACCACAATGCATCACAGTATCAAATCATGCTTCAACTCAGTGACTCAACATGTTGTATGACTCAACATGTTGTATCACAGCATCACAGCATGTCATATCACAGCATAAAAGCAGGTCTATATTATATGCTAGAAGAGACTTTTCTTCGAACATATAATCATCAACACCTAAAGAGCGAATGGTCTAAATGCGAATGGCCACATCCACGAATGTTTTCCTCCGGGGAAAAAATGAAGTTGGCCATTATCAGGAATTGCTCTTTTCCCCAATGTAGAGTGATCTCAGAGTTGGTATATTTAATTATGGGGTATGGGGGATACAGCCCCCCACATTGGGGGTGTGGGGGTGAAGCCCCCCACTTAATTAGGGTTTTAAAGTTTGCTTTTTTTGTGTACGGCCCCTTGAATATTTTCCCCAAGGAAAGAATTTGCGGACGTGGCCATTTGTGCTTTATAGTGTTTGTTCTTTAGGTGTCGATGATTATATGTTCAAATAAAAGTCTCTTCTAACATATAATTTAGACCCCATTAAAGCATACCATTACAGTGTCCAGACGAGTTTCATCATAGCATCACAATAATTTGCATCACAGCATCATGGCA
>NC_056734.1:253325456-253471009 GCF_019279795.1 Protopterus annectens
AATACCTTAAACAAGATTTCAAAGGGTTTCAACTGGGAAGCTTCCAGTGCAGTCAGTGGTGGGTCCAAAGAATGGCAATCTGTGCACAGCACCCTTTCTCTGGATGCAGAACTTTCTGCATATTATATAAGTGGTGGCCAGGCTATTTCTTTTGTGCAGCTTGTGTCTCAAATTTGGAAAATCTCACAGCAGGAGCAGCCTCTGCACTCTTCCCCATAGTTTTACATGTTAAATAAACTAGCAGCTCAGCTGAAATTCACTGAACACAGCCTGCTATATTATAAGCATCTGCAGTCAATATTTTAGGTCCCAAGTCCAAGCTGAGTTGCTGTTGTTACACATTTATACATATGCAGACATACACATGCACCATCACACATGCATGTAAAAATGTCAGTGCCATGTGTGTGGGTGTGCGTGCGTGCATACGTGTGTGTGTGTGTGTGTGTGTGTGTGTGTGTGTGTGTGTGTGTGTGTGTGTGTGTGTGTGTGTGTGTGAGGGTGTGCATGTGTGTGAGTGCATTAGTCTGTTGTGTTTGTGTTTTGTGAAATAATGCTCAACTCCCATCCCTGTTGTTTGCCAGAGATAAACTGCTTTGCCAGAGTTTATAATGCAGAAAGTACTCCTCTTAGATTTTCTGTGAGACCATGGTGTTATAGAGGGTGGTACAGTGGCAGAGCAGATAGCATTGTTGCCTCATAGCAATGGGCTTCCTGGTACAATTCTCAGCTGGGATGCCTTCTGTGTCTAATCTGCATGTCATCCCTGTGTTTGCTTGGGTTTCCTCCAGGTGCTTCAGTTTCCTTCCACCTTCCAAAGACATGCAGTAAGAGAACCACAGTGTAGTTGTTACTCAGCAAGTGACACATGATATCTGATGAAGCCTTTAGCTTAGAAGACGAAAGTGCTTAGATCACTAAATTTTCTACATTTTATTTTTGTCTTAAGTGTTATTTTATGTGAACGACTATGTGTGAGTACCCAGATTTACAATAGTATGACTGTGGTTCATTGGAGGAGTTCTGGTGAGTGGCTGTTGTCTCACATGCAATAAGTGGACTGAACACTCTAAACTGGCCATAGGTGTGGTGTCAAAGAACTACTACAGCAGACCTAGCCAACCGGTGGTGTAAATCGTGACTCTAGATGATTGTCACTGTTGAAGTGACACCTGACCCCATATGGGAAAAAGGGTTTGTGGATTGATGGAATAATGTTATAGATTCATAGGTAAATACTAGACAATACATCTTAGGCTGTTTGCATACTTGAACAACCAAACAGTGATATAACGTGAGAAACAAATCTTGCACCTTGTGTCTTTAAGGCAAATTCTTTAACATTATAACAAACACTAACATTAAGTCCTAGAAACTCTGAGGAGCTTTACACAATTTCTCAAATGCCTTAAAGAATTGTCTGGTTAAAAGTTGTCTCTGGAGAGACTCAATCCTCCACCCATTAAATGTTTTTTACTAGATACTACTTGTATTCTGATGAAGTCTCTTTAAGAGATGAAAGCACTTAATACAAATAAAACTACTTGAATTATTCATTGTTGGAGTTCTTGATGGTTTGGATGGTTATATTTTTTATTTTCTAAGTGAGTTTTGGTTTTTACTAGATGTCCAATACTTTATCCACTGTGCCACGGAGCCATTATAGCGTGCACTTATAGGGCAGCAAGGCTGCCATACTTTATGCCATGCAGCACTCATGTTTTCTTTATTTACGACACAGCTCTGAATTAGGTCATTGTTTTGCTATGGAATTTACAACCTCAGTACTATGTATGTTTAAGATGTATTACTTCCATATTTTCCCACGTCGTTTGATTAGATAATATTTTATTTCACTGAAACAATGCATTTTTAAATGCACTATCTTTAAATTTACATGCCATCTTTTGGAAGAGTTCTTTGTAACAGAATGGCACACACAGAGAAAAGATTATACAGTGTAATAGGATAATATATAACAATACCAGCATTAAACAGCAGATCTTTATCTGATTAAAAAATGATTTGCCACAGTTTGTGTACTAACAGTAACAAAATGCATTAAAGGATTTTTCATGAATAAGCTAAAGCTTATGTATTGTTTTATTAATGTAATTACTAGAGTAAATATTTCTATATTGTCTCATCACATCCTTAATCTGAGATAGCTATGCATATTATGAGACTGCATAATATACTGAGAATGTGTGGAGTAACTGTTACATTCTCTTGGCTGGACAGAGTGTGTCGGGTACCAGGTAAATTCCCTTGGGATGGACAAAATGTTTGGAGTACCTGGTACATTCACTGGGCTGGACAGGATATGTGGAGCAGTTGGTACATTCCCTGGGGTGGACAGAATGTGCAGAATACCTGTTATATTCCTTGGGCAGGACAGAATGCATGAAGTGCCTGGTACATTCCTTTGGCTGGACAGAATGTGTGGAGCACCTGGTAAATTCCCTGAGCTGGAAAGATTATGTGGAGCACTTGGTAGATTCCTTGGGCTGGACAGAATATGTGGAGTAGCTGGTACATCCCCTGCAGTGGACAGAATGTGTGGTATACCTGGTTCATTCCCAGGGATGGGCAGAATGTGTGCTGTACCTGATATATTCCTTGAGCTGGACAGAATGTGCAGAGTACATATTCACTGGGATGGACAGAATGTGGGGATTACCTGGTACACCCCCCTGCAATAGACAGAATGTGTGAAATACTTGTCACAGTCCCTGGGCTAGACAGAATGTATGGAGTTTGTGGTACATTCCCTGCAATGGACAGAATATGTGGAGTACCTGGTACATCTGCTGGGATGGACAGAATGTATGGAGTACCTGGTACATTCCCTTGGCTGGACAGAATGTGTGGGGCACTCGGCACATTCCCTCAGCTGGACAGAATGTGCAGAGCATCTGGTATATTCTCTGGGCTGGACACAATGTGCGGAGTACCTAGCACATTCCCTGGGCAGGACAGAATGCATGGAGTACCTGGTACATTCCCTTGGCTGGACAGAATGTGTGGGGCACTCGGCACATTCCCTCAGCTGGACAGAATGTGCAGAGTATCTGGCACATTATCTGGTATGGACTGAATGTGTGGAGTACCTGGCACATCTCCCACAATGGACAGAATGTATGGCATACCTTTTACATTTCCTGGAATGGACAGAATGTGCATGGAGTACCTGTTACATGCCCTTGGCTGGACAGAATCTGTGGAGTACCTGGTATATTCCCTTGGCTGGACGCAATGTGCAGAGTCCCATGTTCATTCTCATGGCTGAAGAGAATGTGTGAAGTAACTGGTACACTCATGGGTTGGACAGAATGTGTGGAGTACCTGGTGCATCACCTGGGCTGAGCAGAATGGGCAGAGTACCTATTAGATTCCCTGGAAAGAACAGAATGTGCATAGTACTTGGTACTTTCTCTTGGCTGAACAGAATGTGTAGAGTACCTGGTACATCCCATGTGATGGACATTATGTGTGGAGTACCTGGTACATTCCATGGGCTGGACAGAATGTGTGGAGTACCTGGTACATCCTTGTGATGTGCAGAATGTGTAGAGTATCTGGTACATTCCCTGGGCTAGACAGAATGTGCAGAGTACATTATCTGGGATGGTCAGGATATGTGGAGTACCTGGTATATTCCTTGGACTGGACAGAATGTGAATAATACCTGGTACATTCCCTGGGATGGTCAGAATGTACAGAGTACCTGGTACATTCCCTGGGTTGGAAAGAATTTACAGATCAGCATGAGAACAGTTCTCTTCATTATGTTCAAGAAAGAATCAGGTACTAGACACGATTGACACATGCTAGAACTTGTCTATGAATTGAAGATAGCCAGAACGCCTAGATACTACTACCTTCTATAATTTTAGATTGCAATTAATTTAAATAAACTATTTAATTGTGACATAGTTCTTGGTATCTTTGTTTTTTTTTTTGTTTTTTTTGTTTGCTTAGCGAGTGTTTGCACATGTTAATGAATCTCCCTGGAAGTCATTATTTAGAAGCGTGGGGAGAAGGTTGTCATTCTGTTCATATGTACCCACTGCCTGTCACTTGGTGTAAAGGTAACTTTACATATGAATTTTATTACATGTACCAGTAACTACCCCTTGTTGGATAGGCGGCTTTACACAGTAACCATATTGTGCATAACACCACTGGTTGGCTTGCTATCTTAGGGAATGGCTACTTGGTGGTTCAAAATTATGGCTTATGGTAGAAGTGTAATGTACATCAAGAAAGAGGAAGCTCAGGCCAGTGTCCTCAATGAAGAGGACTTTAGTATGCCTTTGCTATCACCCACAGCCCAATGCAAGCTAGCTATGACTATGAAACAAAGGCATTTTTTAATACTAGTTTTCAATACCAAAAGCCTGCCATTCTGTATAGTACATATGAAGTCCACAAGTCATGTTATATTTGATATCCAGGATATCACTTTTCTTCTTTGATGGGTCAAGGATTCCTCAGTGCTTTGGTATGACTGGCTCTACCAGAAATTCTGGGGTTACACATTAATTGTATGTGCTGTTATCCTCCTGTTTGCCATTCTCATTCAGAATATAATGTGCATGCACCATTTCATCATCAGTAACTTTTATTGTGTATGTTAGTGTATCTCCACATTTTCCCTGCTTTGTGAATTGCACAGGCATTTAATTATTTATTTGTTTGTTTGTTTGTTTGTTTATTCACTTTGTCAACTTGGTTGCTGTGGTGGTACAAGGACTGTTTCAAGCTATGTCCCATGGGACACTGACAGTTACAACTTTGTTCAAGCATTGAATTACAACAAACTATAGTTGCATATTACTTAAGCAATACATTAAAAATCAACATGTTGAAAAATAAATATATGTAACAAGACTTAACATTACATTGAAAATGTATTACCTATGTAGTAAGTAGTAAGGAATGTAAGATGTAATCAACAAAGCTAGACAAAGAAAACTATGTACAGATTTACAAATATGATGAACCAGACTTTTGAAGTGTGAATGTGCTGGCATATTCATGCTGCTATACATTACAAAAACGAGCCATCATTAAATATTTGTCGCTCTTTGCCAGTGCTTTTGAATAACCAAACTTCTGATACTTTTGGGTAGTGAATTCCAAGCTAAGCTATGTTTGCAAGCTTTGAAAATGTCTGTTATTCATTTAGATTAAAGAACTGCACCCTTACTAAGAAATTGCTCAGAATGAAGATGAACAATGTCAATTGGTCACGTCACAGTGCTGGAGTTTGCTTGCCTGTGGTTGGGAGAGAGTAGGACTAGTTCAGCAATTTCTAATTGAAGCATTTGTGAAGAAAATCTGTTTGGCATTTGGCTCCAAGTTGTCTTTTTGTAGTGAGTTACATTGATGTTGTCTTCCATCATCTACAAGTATGGACCTGATTATTTACTATTACCTGAGGCTATCAGTGCAAATAAGAGTAGGCTTGACATTATCATTTGTAAATTGTATTTGTATGGCAGTTTTAGCTGGGTAAAGGAGACATTTGTAATATTTTGCACAAGTGGAGAAATTTAGGCTTTGATCTAGGTTTAACATTCAATATTTCTGTTTTATTACTTTTGTTAGTGGTGCTCTGAGCAAATGAATAGTGATCAGGGATGGGGTTGTTCTAGGTTTTTGTGAGGTCCTAAATGCAATAATAGTTGTTGTGCTGTTAACTAGTTAATCAGTTTCATATTCAATTGAAATCCTGTTGCATTTTATCTTGCAATTTTGGTAGAGAATTATCACAGCTAAGTATAGTGATATCATCTGTGTAAAGTTATTGAGTTTAGATTAGATAAGTCAAATGGAAGGTAATTAATTGTAACTGAAAGAGCAGGGGTATAGAACTGAACCTTGTTGCACTCAGGTGATGAAGGTTCCATTTTCTGAATTGTTTGAGCCATGTTTTACCTTCAATGTCCTGTTATGTAGATAATCACTTTATGGCATTGTCACTAATGCCAAAGCTTGCTATTGGAGTGAGATACAGTGTATGGTTGATTGATTCAAAGGTTGGCATTAGGTCAAAAAAGGAGCTCTTGCTAGCTTTACCTTTTTCCCATTGTCTCAGTAGTATAATTGATTACAATAAATAGAGCTGTTTGTGTATTATATTTGCTCCAAAATCCATGCTTTTTGCTGGGCAGTAATCCAAGTCTTGTAATGCATTCTATTAACTGATTATAGAGTAGTTTTCCATTATTTCTGCCAATGGGCATATTATGGTAATTGACCTCCAGTGAGATATACAGGAAGAGTTATTGATTTTGGGAATTCAGACTGTGGTAGAACATTCCCAGGATTTAAGAATAATCCTCATGATAGGTGTTGAGTTATTAATGTGTTGTAGGAATTCAGACTGGGGTGGAACATTCCCAGGATTTAGGAATAATCCTCATGATACGTGTTGAGTTATTAATGTGTTGTAATTTTCTATATTTATGTTATGTGGCCATGTTAATTCATTTGCTGAGCAGAAATGAGGGTATGGCTGACTTATCACTGTCAATATCCTGAAGAACTTCTATTTTTTTATTTTATTTTTATTTTACATTTGTTGACCGGGCTGGTCCAACTGGATTCATGTCCATTTTCAGCAGAGGCCTGGGGAGAAAAGCTCCAAGTGAGGTACAATAAACATTGAGCATCATTCATTAAAAGCATTTAACAGTAAAAAAAAAAAGTTACACATATAGTTCAGATAAGAAAAAATATTTTTTACAGTGTCTGCAATACCAAAATAAGAACATCAAGGGGAAAAAGAAAATTCAAATTTAGTAGTAAGTTTTTGAGAAGATTAGATGCAAGATAAGTAAGAGTTCTACGAGCAGAATGGTAGCTAGTCAGGGTTAGAGCAGGGGCAGAGCCAGTGAGTTAGGAGGTGAGTTTTGAGTTGGGATTTGAAGCTGGGAAGAGTGGAGAGAGCAGTGAGGTTGGAAGGAAGGCAGTTCCAGGCTTTTCCAGTTGTGTTGGAGAACAAGGAATCGCCTGCTAAGTTGTTGGATTTACAGGTAGATATTAGAAGTTTGTTAGAGGAACGCAGACTTTTGAGATTACAATAAGGGCTAATGAGAGTTGTGAGTATAGGGGTGTTGGTAGGTTTGTAGAGGATTTTATGGGCTAAAGAGAGCTGGTGAAATAAGATGAGATTTTGCAGTTCTAGCCATCCCAGTTTTTTTAAGTTTTGGCAGTGGTGAGTTCTAAAGGTAGAGCCAGTGGCAACTCTGGCAATACTGTTGTAGACAACAGTTAGTTTGGAGAGGTTACTTTTGGACAGATTTGTATAGATGGGGGAGGTGTACAGTAGGGTAGAAATCAAATGGGTATATGCTATGGAAGTTCTGGCAAGTGGTGTAAGAAATGGTTTAATTTTAAACAAGGAGCCAAGTTTTCTGTTGACTAGTTTAATTGTGTTGAAAAATCACAATAGGAAGCCCAAAAGAGAATGCCAGCAAACTGTACTCAGTAAAAAATGAACGCAGTTTTATTTTTTATGAAAAAGCGTTTTCGCTACAAACAACAATGCAGCTTCTTCAGATAAAATTCGAAAAAAGAACTTACAAATTTAAATACACTCAACAGGAAATAGTAATTTTACGTCACTAGATAATCAACCTGTCATCTTACTAAACCCTCCTCCACAGATGTACACTAGGCTAATACAGCCCACAAACCTCAGAGTAATTGCTTAACAGAAAAGTCAGCATCAAAAATCACTCAAGGAAAAAAATATAATAATAAAATTCTCTAATTATAAAATAAATTAAAAATTAGAAGATATATGACTTAAATAATACAAAACTACCTCAAATAACTACGTAGTTTTAAAACTGCATTGATATTGCAGTTTTCATTGAGTCCCGGAGCTTTAAAGGCATTCAAAGAAAGTTGCCATTCGAGCTCACGGGACTCTAGCATCAGTGACAGTGGCCCACCCCTAATACTTCCTTGTAAATGGTCAATACCCATAAAGGAGAAAGCGTGTCCTGGATTCTTATCGACATGCTTAGCTAAAGCATTATCCCCTTTCTTTTTCTTTATAGCGTACATATGCTGGTAAATACGCTCTCTGAGCTTGCGGTCCGTCTTCCCAATATAGAAGCCAGGACAGCAAACACAGAATGCAGCATAAACAACAGAACAAGTTTGACAATTAATCTTATGGTTAATATGGAATTTCCTATTCCCAATGGTAAAAGAACTCCCAGGTCTAATGTACTTACAATAGTTACAAGAGCCACACTTAAATGTCCCTTTTGTCTACAGAAAGAAGAGTCAATGCCTTTTCTTTGTACCAGTTCTTTAAGGTTACTATCCCTTTTAAATACTACTAAAGGGGACGAACCCAATTTTTCGACTAGGTCAGCTGAACTAGAAATAAAGTGCCAGTTCTTTTTAATGATGGACAGTATGGCCATGGCATTAACATTGAATGTAATAACAAAGCTAAGATTGAACTGTTTATCACCTTGTGTGTGATTCAGATTTTGGACTTCATTGGATGGAATGTTGTCATTAGGAGGTAAAACATCCTGAATTTCAATCCTTAAAGGGGGAGACTGGTCTAAAAGGGGCTTAAAATAGCCTTCGGACCTTTTCAAACTAACTTCATTAAACAACTCATCAAACAATTGAGTAGGATACCCACGTTTACAAAACATATCCTTCAAAAGAGAGCATTCAGTAAGGAAGCTAGATAAAGTACTGCACATTCTTACAGCTCGGACCAGCTGGCCCTTCATAATAGCCCTTTTCTGTCTATATGGGTGTGAACTTGAAAAGTGCAAAAGTGAATTGCAATAGGTCGGCTTTCTGTAAATGGAAGATGTTAATACATCAAGCCCCTTGACCAACTTCACATCAAGGTAATCTATCTCCTTTGTAGAAAAGTTAGAAGTAAACTTCAAAAAAGTGGTAGTTTGATTAATAATGTTAACAAAGGTATCCGCACTACCTGTATCACCCTTAAAAAGGATGAAAATATCATCCAAGAATCTAGTGTAAAAGGTGATATACTTCGTCAACTCAAGATTACAAAAGACAAAAGTTTTCTCCCAAAGCGACAAAAAGATTCGCCACACTAGCACCACAGGGTGAGCCCATGGCCACACCCTGTTTTTGCAAGTAAATCTCCTTGTCAAAGATGAAAAAATTAGATGTAAGGACAATTTCCAACAACTCAGTGACCAAGTCAATTTCCGACTTTGGAGCTCCCAATTCAGCCAGCAACATCCCAATCCATTCCACTGCTTCTATATGTGGAATGGAGGTATACAGGTCGACTACATCGATCGTTAAGAAATTGTTGTGGCTATCGAAGGGAATTTTGTTGATGTTGCTGAGGAATGACCATGAGTCCTTACAAATACTTGGGATTTGTCTAATATATTTAGACAAAATGCTGTCTATGAGTCTTGAGCACGGATGGGTCATCGATGAACGACCATCGACCAAGGCTCTCATGGGAGGGTTTAAGGCATCCTTATGGATCTTAGGGATGCCAAACATAACAGGGATTTTAGCTGGGAAGATGTCAATAAAATTGTATAAATCAATGTCAATGTTTTCACCCAAGTATAAATTCCTGTAATACCCTCTAATACGACCATGAGTGACATTGACCTCATTCAAAGAGGCCTCACCATAAGCTGAGCTGTTCAAAATAAGGAACATTCTTTCCTTGTAATCAAGTTCATCCAAAATCACAAGACCCCCTCCTTTATCTGGTTTAATAACACGGATAGGTAGTTCACTCAATTGGCGAAGTCCTGCTGCTTGCTCCCTGGTAATGTTAAACTTAGAAAAGTCAACCTTACCCTGTGTTGATGAAAATAAATGCCTAATATCAACCTCACACATACTCTCAAACAGTTGTAAATTACCATGCAAGGGTGGATTAAATAAACTAGGCATTTTAAGACCGAGTAGTGCATTAGTGACATGGTCGCTGAAAACAACTTTAAATTCAGCTTACGAGTGAAAATTTTCAAGTCAATAATAGCCTTAGCCAGGTTGCCAGTAGAAGATGGGACAAAAGTATAGCCAAGTGCTAGCAGTTCCACTAGGTCGGGCTCAATGTCAACCATGGAGAAGTTATAGATCTTAAAGTCACCCTTGAGATTAGTAATAATCCTGGGACCATCAGTTACTGGGCTCTCAATAGAACTAGAGGTGGAAGTTAGTGGTACCTGTTCAACTTCTTCGCCAGATTTGCCTTGTTGCTCCGTGTCCCTAAAAAAACCCCTCCCTTATTGTAGGGGTGGCCACCCTTTTTATCATGGCCATTCTTCGAATTTTGGTTGACCGTACCTTTATTTTTCTTCCTAACCACTGGGTTAAAGCTGCCCTCCAGTTCATTCAAGGGGTCTGGCCCCAGCTCATCGTCTCCACAGTCCCTAGGAGTAATCTGCTCATTCGCAGTGTGTTGCCTATGATCCAACACCCTAATTTCCAGATTAGGGTAAGCTTTCTTTTTTTAGCCCCCCAAAATCTGTCCTTTTTACTTCCAAAAATTTATTTCTTAATTTTCAAAAAAGGTTTAAAGTAACAAAATTTTCCCCCTTTAAACAAAATTTTAACTTTAAAAAAAGGGCATGCAAAAGGAAAATAAAAATATTTTTATTTTAATTAAATTTTGAAAATTTTAAAAAAAGGGTAAGTTTATTTTTAGTTTAAAATTTTGGCCTTTCCTGAAAATTCCCTTAAGGTTGTTGAAAAAAAGTCATCAAAAAAAGTGAAAACCTTTTTCCCTTGGGCGGAAAAATTTCGTAAAACCCCAAAAAACCAAACCGGGGACCCCAAAAAACCCCCGAAATTCCCTTTTGGCCTTCGTAAATTAACCCCCACCCCGGGGTTTTTTTTAAAAAACCGGGGTTGGGAAAAATTAAAAAACACTTTTTTGCCCCTTTTACCCCGGAACAGGAAGGCCAGGGGAAGGGGGAAAGAATCCAACCTCCACCTTTGTGGTTTTAAAGGACCATGAGCCTTGGTTTTACCTCATGGAAAAGTTCCAAAAATATTTAGGCCCCACCCCGCCCTCATTGGGAAAAAACCAGTGAAAACCAATAAAAACACAATAGGGCCCTGCCGAAATGACTCAGAAAAAGAACCAGTTTTATTTTTTAGAAAAACCCTTTTTAAACAACAAAGAGCCTTTTTAGTTTAAAAAATTTTTAAATAATCAAAGGAAAAGTTTTTGTCCTGTTAAACCTTTATTTTTAAAAATTCCAAATTAACCCGGCAATCGCCCACCCTAGATAACTTAACAGAAAAGTAGCATAAAAATCACCAAGGAAAAAAAAATAAAAAATTCTCAATTTTAAAAAAAAATTTTAAAAAATTTTTTAAAAAAAACTCCCCAAAAACAGAGTTTTAAAATGAGGGAATTCATTTTAATCCCACTTTTAAAAAAAAAAAAATTTTCGTCCCCAAAATTTTTTAACCTTGTCACTTATACCTCCTTTCCCCAAAAAATGGTAACTGGCTAATTAGCCCAAATCGGAAAATTTCTTTACAGGGGGAAAGTCCACATCAATTTTTACTTTCAAGGAATTTATAAAAAATTCCTCTATTTTATTAATTTTTTTTTAGAAAATTTTGCTTAATTTTTTTAAAAATACCTTTTAACTAGATTTTATGATATTTTCATTTTTTAAATTGGAGTCGGAACCTTTTTAACAAAACAAAAAAAATTTCTTCTAACCACAAAAATTTCCCTTAGTGAATTGGGGGGGCTTTTTATTAAAATCTTCCATTTTAAAAAAGCCATATTTAAATTATTTTGCCCTTTTTAATTAACCCAAAGCGAAAAATTTGAACCCTGGTCCACTGAAAAATGTGGAATTGTTTCCCTTTCTAATTTTCTTTTGAAGGAATTTTTGAAAAAGGGGCCTCTCAATTTTTTGTAGTTGTTTTGGTTTTTGGGGAACATTTTGTTTTCCGTTCCCCCTTAAGGTTGAAACGGGGTTTTACCTTTACAAATTCCTAAAGAATCCAAAAACTTAAAAAGGGGATAAAAAGTTAATTTTCGATTTCTTTGTTAACCCTTATTAATTAAAAAAATCACTTTTTTTAGTTTACCCTTAAAAACCCCTTTTTAAAAAGGGATAGTAAACCCTTAAAGAATGGTCAAAAAAAGGGGTTGATTTCTTTCTTAAAAAAAGGGACATTTAATTCTTTGAAATTTTAAGTACATTAGACCGGGGCTTTTAAGGGAATGGTTTCCAAAAAAATAAGAAATTTTCAAACTTTTCTGTTTTTACTGATTCTTTTTTGGGTTTTTTGGGGGGGGGACCAACTCAAAGGGGTTTAAGTTGTTTAAAGAAAAAAAAGGGGTAAATTTTAGCCTTTAAAAACCCAGTTTCCCTTTAGGGATTGAATTTTTAAAGGGGTTTACTTTCCCATGCAATCCCCTCCAATGGAAGTCCAAAATCTGAAAAACAAACAAGGTTTTAAAAAAGTTTATTTAGGTTTTTTTA
Source organism: Protopterus annectens (assembly GCF_019279795.1). Classification (NCBI taxonomy): domain Eukaryota; kingdom Metazoa; phylum Chordata; order Ceratodontiformes; family Protopteridae; genus Protopterus; species Protopterus annectens. The sequence goes on from NC_056734.1 coordinate 253,337,966, forward strand.
TTATTTAAGCATATACTTCAATTTTTTTTAAAAAGAAATTTTAATTTTTTTTTTTTCCTTAGGTTTTTTTGCTGACTTTTCGAAAAATTGGGTTTGTCTTTTAGTAGGGAAATTTAAGGGTTTTGTAAATAAGGGGAACTGTACGAAAAATTACTTTTCCCTTTTGTAAAAAAGCTTTTTTAATTTTTCTGGAAAAATATTGTTGTTTGACCAGCTTTTCATAAAAAAAAAATTTTTTTTTTACATAATTTTGTCACCTTTTGGGGTTCCCTTTTTTTTTTCTTGGTTTTTTGTGTTTGGTTCCTGTTTTATTGGGAGCCCCGGGCCGCCAGCCCAAATTTTTGGAATGTTCCTAAAAGGAAAACCAAGGATATTTTTTCCCTTTTCTTTTTTAACAAAAATCAGGAGCCTTATGGTATGACAATTTTTCAAAAAGCCTAGGGGGGCATGGTTTCCTGATGTTTTAACCCAGGGAGTCAATGCCTTTTTGAATGGCTTTAACCCCCGGGGGTCAAAAGATGCAAATCCAGGGGATTAAATAGGGGGTTAAATTTGAGAAGGGGTTTAATTAATTAAGTCTATTCCCTTTAATAAAATTATTTATTTTTAAGTTTTAAAATTTTTTCCTTTGAGTGGGTTGGTGCTTTTCTTTTTTTATCTGAGGTTTTTTCTGAAATTTCCAAGGGGTCCAACCTGTTTAAGAAGGTTAAAGATTTACCAAAAATTTTTAAAAAAAAGAAATACAACTTGAGTGGTTTTTTTAAATTTTAAGCTTTTTCCAAAAGGCTGGAAAAGTTTTTTTGGTTTTTTAACCGCTTTCAAAAAAATTTTTTAAAAGGGGGCCAATTTTACAGTTTTCATTCATTCTCTTCTATTGTAATTTAAATTTGGTTTCTTACTCGTTGTTCCCGTTCCTGGTTTAAATACGTTTCCCGCTTTTTTTTAGCTAATTTTTTGGGAAATTGGGCTAAAAAAAGAAGCAACAAGCAGATTGCCCCCAAAAAAGAAACTTACCCAATCGGAAATTAGGGTGTTTGGTATGGGAACAATGGTGACAAACTCCTAGGGCTTGGGCATGGCGGGGCCGATTAAAAACGGAAAGGGCAACCCAGTGGTTGGGAAAAAAAAAGGGACTCAACCTTCGGTGGCCATGATAAAATGGCCACCCCCCAAATGGGGGGGTTTTTAGGGCCAGAACGGTCCGGAATTTAAAGGTTAACTTCCACCCCTGTTCTTTAGACCCGTAACAGGTAGGTTATTACTAATCTCCTTTGACAAATTTCCTTTCTTGGCCCCCCAAATGGAATGCTACATTGGGTTACTTTTTATCTTTACTGGAACCGGTTTTTTACTTTAAAATTTTTTAACAAAAAGGTTTTCAGCCCATGTTAATGACAGGCTTAAAATGCCAGTTTTTTAAACCCCCAGGAATTTTCAACTTTTGGGGTTGGTATTTTTAGGGAATTTTTAAACGGGAAACCAATTTAAATTCCCAAAAGGTTCCCTTAGGAAATAGTTTTTAAAACCTGGGGGGCTTTTTTTTATGAACTTGTTCAAGGGAAAAAATTTTTTTTTGAACAGCCACTTTTACCCTTTTATCAAATTACCCTTCTATTAATATTCGGGTTTTTAATTTAAAAAATTTAAGAATCAATTTTTTGAACTTCCCCGCTAAAAAGTTTGGACCCTGATCCTGGAGTTAAATTAAACCCGGGGTTTACAACCCATTGTAAAACCCTAGACGCTTTTGAAATTAAGCAAATAAAATTTTTAAAACTATGGCATTCCTACAACAAAAAAACCCCCTTTCCCCAAAATTTTTTAAATAGGTGGTATACCCCATTCCCAAATGAAACAGGGGTATTGGGATGTTTTGGGCTGAATTGGGAGCCCAAAGCGGAAAGACTTTACAGTTGTTGGAAAGAAAAATTTTAAAAGAAGCAAAAAATTGGATGGGGCCCCCCTTTTTAGGTGGCAACCCTTTTTGGGAGGTTTTTTTGAACGAGGAGAACAACAAATTTTTGGGAAAAAGGGGGGGAAAAGGTACAACCTTTTTAAAAATTTTTTAAAAAACCATTTTTGAAAACCTAACTTTTCCAAAAAGGGTAAATTTCCTTATTAAGGGTGGGGTTGATTATTTAAAATCTTTCCCTTTACAGAAAACCGACCTATTTAATTCACTTTTTCACTTTTGTTTCCCCCCTATGACGAAAAAGGGTATTATGAAGGGATTCCACTGTAAGAATTAGTTTTTCAGCCCTTACTAATGCTCTCTTTAAGGTAGTTTTTAAACTGGGTATTACCCAATTTTTTGAGAGTTGTTTTGAAAAGGTTTTAAAATAAAGGGATTTTAATTTTCCCTCCCCAAGGGTTAGGTGTTTTTCCCAAGAAAAATTACCAAGAAACCAAAAAACCCCCAAGGGAAAAAATTCAATTTAGTTTTTTATTTCTTCTGTTAAAATTAACCCCCAATTAAAAAAAAGGCCCTTTATTTTGTTACTGACCAGGAAAAATTGGGGGGCCCCCTTTTTTTTAAAAGGGGAGCCCTTAAAAAGGTGAAAAAGGGGCCCCTTTTTTGAGCAAAAGGGGATTTTTGTGGTCGTAATTTGAAGTAAATTAACCGGGATTTTTTACCTTGGGTGGGAAAAATTAACCCTGATTAATTTCAAATTTTTTTGTTTAGCTATTTTTGTTTGTTTGGCTTCTAATTAAAGGACCAACTCAGAGAGCTTTCCGATTGTCGCTATCGGGGTAATCTTTTCTAAGATTTATAAAAACCCGGCATTTTCCCATTATTGACCATTTTAAGGAACTTATGGGCCCCTGAAATACAATCCCGTAGCCAACAATTTCTTTAAGCCTTTAAAATCCGGGGTAAAACTCAAAATTTAACATTTTTAAAAAAAGTGATTTGGGATTTTGTAATTTAAATCAAATCCAATTTTTAATTTTTTTTTAAATTGGTTTTAATTAATTTTTTCCTTGAGGAGATTGCCAAAAACCAGGTTTTTGGGGGATTGGGTCACTTGGGGGGGGGTGCAGGTTTTTTTGGCGAAAAAACTTTTTCTTTGGGAAAAAAGTTTTTTTGAATTTTATTGAAGAATCATTTTTTTTCCAAAATTTTTATAAAAAAAAATTTCATTTTTATGATACAGTTTTTTGGATTCCTTTGGGGTTCCATTTATTTTTCATTTTTTTTTCTTTTTGGTTCAACTTTTTACAGGGTAGCCCAGGAGTTGCCAGCCCCTTATTTTTAACTTTCCAAAATTCCCAAAACCGGACATTGCTTCACTTTTGAAATTCCAAAAATCACAAAAACCCTTATGGACAGAAGGGGCTTTAAAAAGGGCAGCTGGTTCCGGGCTGGTTGTGAGTATTTACCCAGGGGCCCATAATGCTCTTTTTGAAGGATTTAATTGGGTTTTGTAAAGTGGAAACCACATTGGAAAAGGGGGTTGGTTAATGTTAGGAAAAAGGGCCAAAAGGGATTTTAAGGGGGCCCCTTTAGACCGGCTCCCTTTTTGGGGTTAAATTTTTTAGAAAAGGGTTTTTCCCTTTCTAATGGGGGAAACATTTTTCCATCAATGAGGTTTTAACTGAATCAAAAACAAGGTGTAAAAGTTTAACTAAGGGTTGTATTACTCAAATTGGGTTAAATGCCAATTTGGCCATTTTTCTGTTTCCATTTTTTAAAAGGCTGGAATTTTTTCCCCGGTTTTTTTTTGACCTTGTTTTCCCCTTAAAAATTTTTTAAAAGGGGAAACTTTTTAAACTTACAAAACATTACTCTTCTTTCGTAAAAAAGAAATAAATTTTGGCTCCCTTGTTAACTATTTGGTTTTAAAAAAAATTAAACCGATTTTTTTTACCTTTTTGGGAAATTAAGGGAAATAAAAAAAAACAAAAAGAAATTGTCCCAAAAAAATTTTCTGGTTGGGGGTTTATCTGGCCCCCTGGTGGGGTTTCCTGGGCTTCATATGGGGAGACCCCCAAGAACTAAAGGAGCTTTAAACCCAGTGGTTAAAGAAAAAAAGGGGTAACCTTAAGAAAGGCCGATAAAATCCAACAAAAGGGGGGGGTTTTTAGGGAAGGGGCAACAAGGAAAGGGGAAGGTTTGGGCCACTTTCCCCCTTATTCTAGAGGCCCGTAACTGATGGCCCCAATTTTCTTTAATGCTTTTTAAACCCCCGGGACATTTAGCCCCCCTATAATGCAGTTTAACTTTTTTTTATTTTTGGAAGGTAAGGTTTTTGATTAAAAATTTACCTAACTAATTTAAATTTTTTTAGGAATTATAAAATATTTTTCCTAGTTTTTTAAACCACCCCCCTGGTAAACAATTTTGAGGTTTGTGGGTTTTATTAGGGTTTTTTTTACAAACCGGGAAGGGTTTTTAAATTTTAAATTGGGGCAAAAGGGGATTAAATTAGTGAAAAATCCTTTTTCCGTGGGGGGGTTTTTATTTTAAATTTTGGGAAAAAATTCCTTTTTTGAAAATTTTATCTTTTAAGAGGCTGCATTGGGGTTTGGGGGAACGGGCTTTTTCATTAAAAATTTTTTTAAACTTGCTTCCCGGGTTTCATTTTTTTAAACCCCCCTTTTGGGGAGGGTTTTAAAAACCCCAAGTTTTTTTTTGGGCTTGGGGGCCAAAATTTTTTTCCCCTTTCCCCCCTTTTTTTTGGGGGGGGGGGCCCTTTTCCCTTTTTTTTTTTTTTTTTTTGGGGTTTTGTAAAAAAATTTTTTTTTCCCCAAAATTTTTTTGGGGGGTTTTTTCACTTTTTTTGGGTTTTTTTTTTTCTGGGGTTTTTTCCAACTTTTGGTTTTTTAATTTTGGGGCCTTTTTTTTCGGGGTTAGCCCCCAAAAACGAAGTTTCCTTTTTCCCAAAAACCCCCCTAATAAATTTTTTGGAAAACTGTTCCTTTTAAAATTTTTTAAAGGGGTTTTTCCAAAAAAAAAAAACCAAGGCATTTTCCCCGAATTTTGGTTTTTCTTTTTTTTTAAAAATTTTGAATAAAAAAATTTGGTTTTTTTTGAAAAAAACCTGGCCCAAATGTTTTTGAATGGGTTATGCCAGCAAAAAGGTTTTGGGGCCCTTGCTTAAAAAAAAACCCCAAAAAAAACCCTTTTCCGTGGGGCCCTTTGGGTTTTTCCTTTTTTTTGGGGCATTTTTTTTTGGTTTTTCCCCCCTGGGGGTTTCCGAAAAATTTTAAAAAAAAAAAACCGGCAGGGCCAAACCCCCAAGTTTTCCCAATGGGCCCCGCCTTTTTTTGAATGGTTTTTTTCCTTTTTCCAAAAACCTTTTCCGGGGGTTTTTTTTTTGCCCTTTTTTTTTTTTTTTTTTTTTTTTTAAATTTATTTTTTTCAAAGAATTCCAGGCCGGGGGGGGGCCTTGGAAAAAATTTTTTTGGGGGTTTTTTTTTTTTTGGTTTTTAAAAATTTTTTGGTTTTTAAAAGGCCAGAACGGTTTTCCGGGATTTTTTTTAAAGGGGGATTGGGGAACTTCCCCAAAAAAAATTTTTGGCCCCGGGTCATGGGTTTTCCTTTAGGACCGGGGCGGTTACAACCAGGTTTGGGGGGAAGGGTTTTTTGGATTTAACCCCTTTTTAAAATGCTCCCCCTTTTCTTTTTGGAACCCGGGGGGAAAAATGGGTTTTTCCCCTTTCTCCCTTGGTTTTTTTTGAGTGGATGGGCAATACAGGTGCTTTCACTTTTTTATCTAGTACTGACGGTTTTGTAACTGAATCTAACAACAACGGTGTCCAAGCCGATAGTTTAACTGACAGGCTTAAAGTACTTGACTCAAAGTTGGTTAAACTAAAGAAACTACAACTTGAGTCGGCTTATTTTCAGCAATGTTTAAACGAACATTTAATTCCAAAAGGTCTAAGGAATAGTTTTCACCTTCGGTCTTTTGCATGACCTTGCTTTTTCACAGACCTTAAGAATTTGTTTCAGGAACAGGGGGCACAACTTTTACAGCTTATCATTAAACATTACTCATTACATATTCGTAATTTAATTGAAGAAATCAATATCTTGGACTCAGCTATAAAAGTTGACACTGACTTCCTGCAGTTTAAATACGATTACAACCGCATTTTTGTTAGCATAGACGCTCTTTTGGAGAAATTAAGGGCAAATAAAAATAAGAAGCTAATCAGAGACAGATTAGCCTACCAACAAAAGAAAGCTTACCCTAATCTGGAAATTAGGGTGTTGGATCATAGGCAACACACTGCGAATGAGCAGATTACTCCTAGGGACTGTGGAGACGATGAGCTGGGGCCAGACCCCTTGAATGAACTGGAAGGCAGCTTTAACCCAGTGGTTAGGAAGAAAAATAAAGGTACGGTCAACCAAAATTCGAAGAATGGCCATGATAAAAAGGGTGGCCACCCCTACAATAAGGGAGGGGTTTTTTTAGGGACACGGAGCAACAAGGCAAATCTGGCGAAGAAGTTGAACAGGTACCACTAACTTCCACCTCTAGTTCTATTGAGAGCCCAGTAACTGATGGTCCCAGGATTATTACTAATCTCAAGGGTGACTTTAAGATCTATAACTTCTCCATGGTTGACATTGAGCCCGACCTAGTGGAACTGCTAGCACTTGGCTATACTTTTGTCCCATCTTCTACTGGCAACCTGGCTAAGGCTATTATTGACTTGAAAATTTTCACTCGTAAGCTGAATTTAAAGTTGTTTTTCAGCGACCATGTCACTAATGCACTACTCGGTCTTAAAATGCCTAGTTTATTTAATCCACCCTTGCATGGTAATTTACAACTGTTTGAGAGTATGTGTGAGGTTGATATTAGGCATTTATTTTCATCAACACAGGGTAAGGTTGACTTTTCTAAGTTTAACATTACCAGGGAGCAAGCAGCAGGACTTCGCCAATTGAGTGAACTACCTATCCGTGTTATTAAACCAGATAAAGGAGGGGGTCTTGTGATTTTGGATGAACTTGATTACAAGGAAAGAATGTTCCTTATTTTGAACAGCTCAGCTTATGGTGAGGCCTCTTTGAATGAGGTCAATGTCACTCATGGTCGTATTAGAGGGTATTACAGGGATTTATACTTGGGTGAAAAGATTGACATTGATTTATACAATTTTATTGACATCTTCCCAGCTAAAATCCCTGTTATGTTTGGCATCCCTAAGATCCATAAGGATGCCTTAAACCCTCCCATGAGAGCCTTGGTCGATGGTCGTTCATCGATGACCCATCCGTGCTCAAGACTCATAGACAGCATTTTGTCTAAATATATTAGACAAATCCCAAGTATTTGTAAGGACTCATGGTCATTCCTCAGCAACATCAACAAAATTCCCTTCGATAGCCACAACAATTTCTTAACGATCGATGTAGTCGACCTGTATACCTCCATTCCACATATAGAAGCAGTGGAATGGATTGGGATGTTGCTGGCTGAATTGGGAGCTCCAAAGTCGGAAATTGACTTGGTCACTGAGTTGTTGGAAATTGTCCTTACATCTAATTTTTTCATCTTTGACAAGGAGATTTACTTGCAAAAACAGGGTGTGGCCATGGGCTCACCCTGTGGTGCTAGTGTGGCGAATCTTTTTGTCGCTTTTTGGGAGAAAAAGTTTGTTTTTTGTAATCTTGAGTTGACGAAGTATATCACCTTTTACACTAGATTCTTGGATGATATTTTCATCCTTTTTAAGGGTGATACAGGTAGTGCGGATACCTTTGTTAACATTATTAATCAAACTACCACTTTTTTGAAGTTTACTTCTAACTTTTCTACAAAGGAGATAGATTACCTTGATGTGAAGTTGGTCAAGGGGCTTGATGTATTAACATCTTCCATTTACAGAAAGCCGACCTATTGCAATTCACTTTTGCACTTTTCAAGTTCACACCCATATAGACAGAAAAGGGCTATTATGAAGGGCCAGCTGGTCCGAGCTGTAAGAATGTGCAGTACTTTATCTAGCTTCCTTACTGAATGCTCTCTTTTGAAGGATATGTTTTGTAAACGTGGGTATCCTACTCAATTGTTTGATGAGTTGTTTAATGAAGTTAGTTTGAAAAGGTCCGAAGGCTATTTTAAGCCCCTTTTAGACCAGTCTCCCCCTTTAAGGATTGAAATTCAGGATGTTTTACCTCCTAATGACAACATTCCATCCAATGAAGTCCAAAATCTGAATCACACACAAGGTGATAAACAGTTCAATCTTAGCTTTGTTATTACATTCAATGTTAATGCCATGGCCATACTGTCCATCATTAAAAAGAACTGGCACTTTATTTCTAGTTCAGCTGACCTAGTCGAAAAATTGGGTTCGTCCCCTTTAGTAGTATTTAAAAGGGATAGTAACCTTAAAGAACTGGTACAAAGAAAAGGCATTGACTCTTCTTTCTGTAGACAAAAAGGGACATTTAAGTGTGGCTCTTGTAACTATTGTAAGTACATTAGACCTGGGAGTTCTTTTACCATTGGGAATAGGAAATTCCATATTAACCATAAGATTAATTGTCAAACTTGTTCTGTTGTTTATGCTGCATTCTGTGTTTGCTGTCCTGGCTTCTATATTGGGAAGACGGACCGCAAGCTCAGAGAGCGTATTTACCAGCATATGTACGCTATAAAGAAAAACAAAGGGGATAATGCTTTAGCTAAGCATGTCGATAAGAATCCAGGACACGCTTTCTCCTTTATGGGTATTGACCATTTTCAAGGAAGCATTAGGGGTGGGCCACTGTCACTGATGCTAGAGTCCCGTGAGCTCGAATGGCAACTTTCTTTGAATGCCTTTAAAGCTCCGGGACTCAATGAAAACTGCAATATCAATGCAGTTTTAAAACTACGTAGTTATTTGAGGTAGTTTTTGTATTATTTAAGTCATATATCTTCTAATTTTTAATTTATTTTATAATTAGAGAATTTTATTATTATATTTTTTTCCTTGAGTGATTTTTGATGCTGACTTTTCTGTTAAGCAATTACTCTGAGGTTTGTGGGCTGTATTAGCCTAGTGTACATCTGTGGAGGAGGGTTTAGTAAGATGACAGGTTGATTATCTAGTGACGTAAAATTACTATTTCCTGTTGAGTGTATTTAAATTTGTAAGTTCTTTTTTCGAATTTTATCTGAAGAAGCTGCATTGTTGTTTGTAGCGAAAACGCTTTTTCATAAAAAATAAAACTGCGTTCATTTTTTACTGAGTACAGTTTGCTGGCATTCTCTTTTGGGCTTCCTATTGTGATTTTTCATTGGTTTTCTACTCGTGTTCTGGTTCAACTGTTTTATGGCTACGGGTAGCCCAGCGAGTCCTGCCAGCCCTAATATTTTTGGAACTGTTCCTAATGAGGTCCAAAACCAAGGCATCGATGTGTCTTCTTTACTTTTGATACTTACACAAAAGGTCGAGCAACTGAACGCCCGTATCGATGGTATGCAGCAAGGTTTGGCTTGCTACACACAACCTGTCCGTACAGCTGGTTCCCCTTCGGGGCATGGTTCCGGTGAGTCGATTATACCGGCAGGGCAACCAGTCAATGCTGCTGTTTTGAATGGTACTTTCCAATCCTCCGGTTTGTGCCCTCAAATGATGCAGAATCCAGGCGACCTTGGAAATGGAGGTCGGTTAATGTTAGCAGAACGGTCCGATGAAGGGGGTGTAACTTCAAGTGGCGCTCATGGGTCCTTTAGACCGGCGGTACAACCAGGTGTAGGTTGTGGATTACTTAATGCTCCTTCTGGACGAAATGGTTCCTTCTCCTTGTCCGAGTGGATGGGCAATACAGGTGCTTTCACTTTTTTATCTAGTACTGACGGTTTTGTAACTGAATCTAACAACAACGGTGTCCAAGCCGATAGTTTAACTGACAGGCTTAAAGTACTTGACTCAAAGTTGGTTAAACTAAAGAAACTACAACTTGAGTCGGCTTATTTTCAGCAATGTTTAAACGAACATTTAATTCCAAAAGGTCTAAGGAATAGTTTTTCACCTTCGGGTCTTTTGCATGACCTTGCTTTTTTCACAGACCTTAAGAATTTGTTTCAGGAACAGGGGGCACAACTTTTACAGCTTATCATTAAACATTACTCATTACATATTCGTAATTTAATTGAAGAAATCAATATCTTGGACTCAGCTATAAAAGTTGACACTGACTTCCTGCAGTTTAAATACGATTACAACCGCATTTTTGTTAGCATAGACGCTCTTTTGGAGAAATTAAGGGCAAATAAAAATAAGAAGCTAATCAGAGACAGATTAGCCTACCAACAAAAGAAAGCTTACCCTAATCTGGAAATTAGGGTGTTGGATCATAGGCAACACACTGCGAATGAGCAGATTACTCCTAGGGACTGTGGAGACGATGAGCTGGGGCCAGACCCCTTGAATGAACTGGAGGGCAGCTTTAACCCAGTGGTTAGGAAGAAAAATAAAGGTACGGTCAACCAAAATTCGAAGAATGGCCATGATAAAAAGGGTGGCCACCCCTACAATAAGGGAGGGTTTTTTTTAGGGACACGGAGCAACAAGGCAAATCTGGCGAAGAAGTTGAACAGGTACCACTAACTTCCACCTCTAGTTCTATTGAGAGCCCAGTAACTGATGGTCCCAGGATTATTACTAATCTCAAGGGTGACTTTAAGATCTATAACTTCTCCATGGTTGACATTGAGCCCGACCTAGTGGAACTGCTAGCACTTGGCTATACTTTTGTCCCATCTTCTACTGGCAACCTGGCTAAGGCTATTATTGACTTGAAAATTTTCACTCGTAAGCTGAATTTAAAGTTGTTTTTCAGCGACCATGTCACTAATGCACTACTCGGTCTTAAAATGCCTAGTTTATTTAATCCACCCTTGCATGGTAATTTACAACTGTTTGAGAGTATGTGTGAGGTTGATATTAGGCATTTATTTTCATCAACACAGGGTAAGGTTGACTTTTCTAAGTTTAACATTACCAGGGAGCAAGCAGCAGGACTTCGCCAATTGAGTGAACTACCTATCCGTGTTATTAAACCAGATAAAGGAGGGGGTCTTGTGATTTTGGATGAACTTGATTACAAGGAAAGAATGTTCCTTATTTTGAACAGCTCAGCTTATGGTGAGGCCTCTTTGAATGAGGTCAATGTCACTCATGGTCGTATTAGAGGGTATTACAGGGATTTATACTTGGGTGAAAAGATTGACATTGATTTATACAATTTTATTGACATCTTCCCAGCTAAAATCCCTGTTATGTTTGGCATCCCTAAGATCCATAAGGATGCCTTAAACCCTCCCATGAGAGCCTTGGTCGATGGTCGTTCATCGATGACCCATCCGTGCTCAAGACTCATAGACAGCATTTTGTCTAAATATATTAGACAAATCCCAAGTATTTGTAAGGACTCATGGTCATTCCTCAGCAACATCAACAAAATTCCCTTCGATAGCCACAACAATTTCTTAACGATCGATGTAGTCGACCTGTATACCTCCATTCCACATATAGAAGCAGTGGAATGGATTGGGATGTTGCTGGCTGAATTGGGAGCTCCAAAGTCGGAAATTGACTTGGTCACTGAGTTGTTGGAAATTGTCCTTACATCTAATTTTTTCATCTTTGACAAGGAGATTTACTTGCAAAAACAGGGTGTGGCCATGGGCTCACCCTGTGGTGCTAGTGTGGCGAATCTTTTTGTCGCTTTTTGGGAGAAAAATTTTGTTTTTTGTAATCTTGAGTTGACGAAGTATATCACCTTTTACACTAGATTCTTGGATGATATTTTCATCCTTTTTAAGGGTGATACAGGGAGTGCGGATACCTTTGTTAACATTATTAATCAAACTACCACTTTTTTGAAGTTTACTTCTAACTTTTCTACAAAGGAGATAGATTACCTTGATGTGAAGTTGGTCAAGGGGCTTGATGTATTAACATCTTCCATTTACAGAAAGCCGACCTATTGCAATTCACTTTTGCACTTTTCAAGTTCACACCCATATAGACAGAAAAGGGCTATTATGAAGGGCCAGCTGGTCCGAGCTGTAAGAATGTGCAGTACTTTATCTAGCTTCCTTACTGAATGCTCTCTTTTGAAGGATATGTTTTGTAAACGGGTATCCTACTCAATTGTTTGATGAGTTGTTTAATGAAGTTAGTTTGAAAAGGTCCAAGGCTATTTTACAGACCAGTCTAAGGATTGAAATTCAGGATGTTTTACCTCCTAATGACAACATTCCATCCAATGAAGTCCAAAATCTGAATCACACACAAGGTGATAAACAGTTCAATCTTAGCTTTGTTATTACATTCAATGTTAATGCCATGGCCATACTGTCCATCATTAAAAAGAACTGGCACTTTATTTCTAGTTCAGCTGACCTAGTCAAAAAATTGGGTTTGTCCCCTTTAGTAGTATTTAAAAGGGATAGTAACCTTAAAGAACTGGTACAAAGAAAAGGCATTGACTCTTCTTTCTGTAGACAAAAAGGGACATTTAAGTGTGGCTCTTGTAACTATTGTAAGTACATTAGACCTGGGAGTTCTTTTACCATTGGGAATAGGAAATTCCATATTAACCATAAGATTAATTGTCAAACTTGTTCTGTTGTTTATGCTGCATTCTGTGTTTGCTGTCCTGGCTTCTATATTGGGAAGACGGACCGCAAGCTCAGAGAGCGTATTTACCAGCATATGTACGCTATAAAGAAAAACAAAGGGGATAATGCTTTAGCTAAGCATGTCGATAAGAATCCAGGACACGCTTTCTCCTTTATGGGTATTGACCATTTTCAAGGAAGCATTAGGGGTGGGCCACTGTCACTGATGCTAGAGTCCCGTGAGCTCGAATGGCAACTTTCTTTGAATGCCTTTAAAGCTCCGGGACTCAATGAAAACTGCAATATCAATGCAGTTTTAAAACTACGTAGTTATTTGAGGTAGTTTTTGTATTATTTAAGTCATATATCTTCTAATTTTTAATTTATTTTATAATTAGAGAATTTTATTATTATATTTTTTTCCTTGAGTGATTTTTGATGCTGACTTTTCTGTTAAGCAATTACTCTGAGGTTTGTGGGCTGTATTAGCCTAGTGTACATCTGTGGAGGAGGGTTTAGTAAGATGACAGGTTGATTATCTAGTGACGTAAAATTACTATTTCCTGTTGAGTGTATTTAAATTTGTAAGTTCTTTTTTCGAATTTTATCTGAAGAAGCTGCATTGTTGTTTGTAGCGAAAACGCTTTTTCATAAAAAATAAAACTGCGTTCATTTTTTACTGAGTACAGTTTGCTGGCATTCTCTTTTGGGCTTCCTATTGTGATTTTTCAATGGTTTTCTACTCGTGTTCTGGTTCAACAGTTTTATTGTGTTGTTAATGTGCGAATCAAAGCATAGGTTGTTGTCTTCTAGAACCTGCTTTAAGGAGCTTTTAAAGTAGAAGAATGGAATTTCACCTTATTTAAATAAAGTGCATGATTTTCTAACTGTATAAGTGTTATATGTGATATTGCACGTGGATGCTGAGGAGATAAGGATTTTAATGTCATTACTATGATCAACCTACAGTGTGACTTGACTGATGTAGGATGGAGATAGTTTGTCATAACTTTAATACTTTTCAGAACAGTTTGGAGGAGCCCATATATAATGTGTGTTGACCACATTTGAAGTCTTTGCAAAATTTATCATATTGGATATTTTAGTTTATTGTTATTGTTGTTGTTATTGCAAAAATGGTCAAGTAAGTTACACTGATTTCTTTATGTTAGATGTTAAACAAGGTTGCGTGGCACTGCTAACTCCTGTTTGTCTAACAACTATGGGAGATTCTTGTACCACAGCATATGCCAATGCCACACTTTCTTGGTGGGAAACGGAAAAAGTATTTAAAACTGAACAGTACAAACAATGCATGGTTTAATATCCATTTTGAATGATATTATTATTGTATGGAATGGCAATATTGAACAGTTTGATGAATGTGATTTGTCCTGTAAAATTTCAGAAAATTAATTTTGTTGAAGGAAGTATTTTCAAGCGTTCCAATTGGGATTTTGATAAGTTTCTATAGAAAACAAACATTTGTAATTCTTTGCTGTACTTGTCAAGTTATCACCCAATTCACCGGAAATTGGGACTTGTTAGAAGTCAATCTATAAGACTTTTTAGATTGAATTCTAAGGGTAATTTTTTTTTCTAAAAGAAGCCAATCTATTGTTTAATATTTTCTTGGAAATGGGCTGCCCTGAAGGGTTGCACAGGGAGACACTTGAGATGGATGATGAGAAGACTTAAATCAATTATTGGTTACAAATTGAATAATGCCTATAAGAGAGTTTTGGGAGTACCAGTAAAGGGACACAATAACTATTATTTTAGATTATTCTGTGGAATCAGACATTATTAGGAATGTTATTTATAGAAATGTTTTTGAAAAACTTGACATTCCTTTGTTATTCTTGGGGGAAAATGGCTTTGTTTTTAGAAGAAAAGCAAATATTAAGCATATATTGGAAAGATGGGTTTATGGATAAAGCCTGAAGATGATAATTTTGGTTTTGGGACAAGGAAATGAGGTCATTATAGACAGTGCTCCTTTATTAATATTAAAAAAGAAGCTACAAGTATTTGTAAGCCATTGCCATGACAGAGAATTCTCCTCATAAGAGAATGTACAAACACTTTTATAATACTGGCAAAATGGACAAAAATGTGCACTAGCCTACCATTCCCTGTCCAATTCCCATTTTAAAATGTTTGCTTTTTAATCCTGGAAAAAATGGATATTTTACCATATGGTGGTGATGAGAAAAATCTTTTAGGGCATAAAGAATTATTGTTACAGTTGAGAGTGAATGCTACTCCCCCTTCTGGTCTCAGTGATAGTATTTCTATTATTAGTGAGCTAGAAAGAATACTTTTAGAAGCTTAAAGTCCACAAGGAATGGGTTAAGTAGCAATTTTTTGATTCTGTCATTTTATTCATTTTTTTATTATATTTAATGTACTTAATAATGTAATATTTATCGCATTTAAAAGTTTAGTGAAGCATTCTTATGTTTTTTTTTCTGATGAATGATGTTCTTTAGAAAGTTTGATTTGTTTATATCATGCTAATAGAGAACTGAATGGTTCCTTTAAATGTGAGTGTCATGCGACTTAAGATGTTTTCAAAAAAAACTTTGAAGTCATTTTTAAGTGCTACTGATGTAGTCCAAATATTAACAGATGAAAGAACTTAAAAGTGGTCTAGCAAACAGTACATTTTTAATTTAAATATTTCCATTTTATTTTGGTGGTCAGTAAGTTATTTTTGTTGTTTCTGCATTTGGATATTAGTTTTATGTGTGACACCAACTAACAGAGACTTTTTCCTGGTGTTAGCATTCTTTTCATATGGCATATAATAATTTATGTCTGAAACACATTCTTTACCATTAGGTATTTCAGTTATCTGAACAGAAATATGCAAAATATGTGGATTATTTCAGTTTAGTACATGGAGTGATCTGATTACAATCCAGCATTTACAAAAAAAGGTAAGCCAGTTATGCAATGCTCTGTTACAAAGCCTTTATCCCTGCTATAACAACTTTTAATGGTGCATAACAACTTTTGTTAATCACTGCTTAAAGCTATTATGATTAAGAGTACATCTATAGATGATCAAGGTGAAATTCCTTACATATCAAGACCCCAAATCTCAAGACATTGAGGAATACAATAGAAATTGTTGTTTTTAATAGGGAAGTCATTGCTTCCACAATTTCTAAGTTTATGTCAGCAGTGATTCATTTCTTTTGAGAGATTCCTCCCTTCTTCTAAAGTGACATGACCATAGAATTGGCATGTACGTTTGTTAGGTGCATGCTCCCCCTTCACCCACAATGGGTGTTGCTAGGGGGTTGCACCACAAAAACACTTACATATAGCTCTTCATCCTCCTGTGTTTTAAGCTTTAATTTCTAGTGTTTCTGATAATTGGGGTTTTACCATTCAACATTTTATTGTAGAACCATGATTTGTCTCACATAATAGTTCATGCAGAAGATTCCACAGAACAACACTGGTAGAGGCTTGACAGATTTAAAAGCTGTAATAAACTTTGTGTTGTGACACACATAGAACTCTACCAGGGTGAAGTGTCTAAAAGCTTTTAAAGTTGTTTGCTTGCTGTCTGTGTAACATCACAAAATGTCTTACAGCATTCAAGGCTGTAAAACACGTCATGCTCCCACACTTTTTCCTGTAACTAGTGATATGCTAAGGCAGTTTTAACAACTCCAGTACTGTAATGAATTATGATCAAGGCTTTCAGATCATTACTCACTTATATGTGTTCTTATGATGGATTCCTACAGTCAGCTCCCTAACTTTGTTTTGTTCTGTTCTTAGGCTGAAATTGTTGTCATCTGTATCAAAAACACATAAAAGATAGATTATCATTAGAAATATGTCCTGATTTAAATACATGTTTCAAAATATTATTTTAAAAAAAAAATATTTGAAACAGTCCTTTTCTCCTGGGGCATGGCCTGCTGTCATCATTTTTCAGTGCTCAGAGAACCTTTTGATTGTTCATTTTTCAGAAGCCTTCCTTCTTTACCTTTTTTAAAACTTCTGGTGTCATGTGCTATGTCCAAGAAATCCAGAAGGTTTAGATACTCTGTATTAGCCTTCAAGACTGTTACTGGACAGTAAAAAGAAAGAATAAATGTGCACTGAAGAAGCATGGATATGAGTGGGTGTGACTTGTCATGACATTTTTAATGTTTTGGTTAGTGTTCAGCATTCCGTGTGCAATCACCTGTGAATCTGCTTTGTTTCAGCTAAGAAAGTATTTTTTCTTATATTCCTTTCAGCTATAAAGGTATACAGCAGAGGCAGTTTTTCTATGCTGTAGCTTAACTAAAAAAAAATCTATCTGTCTGACATCATTTGTTGTCAATTATATCAGGACACACCTGACAGTCGTCTTTGCAGCCCTTCTGCTTTTATATATTTTATTATCTGCTTACCCAAAACAATACAGTAATGATATAGTATGGGCTTTTCATCATAACTCAAAAAACAGAAAAACACACCACTGCAGCAAGCAGTTCTGCAGCTATATTTTCTCTACTAGTGCTTCTGGCACCTCGGCTTACGCCTTCAAGGAATAACCTTTTTCACACATTATAGGTCACTTTGTGAAAATGCTTTTCATCCATTACCCAATCATTATCAAGTAATTGAACAAACAATTATACAATTACATGTATTCAAAGTTCCATACATTTAAGTGCACACTGTTCACCTACACAAAAAATGTGTTCTTCATCATCATCATCATCATCATCATCATCATCATCATCAGCCCCCTTTTTCACATTATTTTTCTACATGTGGTCGGGGTATCATGTTAACTGTTATCATCTCTCTCGATTCAGTGCCACACTCCTGACTTCTTCAACACTCATGCCTGACTGTCACAGATCTTCTTTCACACAATCCATCCACCTCTTTGCTGGACATCCTCGCTTCCTCTTACCTTTTTCCTGTCTGTCCAAAATCTTCCTCACCAGATTGTCTTCTGCTTTTCTACACATACCCAAACCACTGTAATCTGTTTTCTGATCTTTTCTGCAATTAGAGCTACTTTGGCTTCTGCGCGTATGTCCTCATTTCTTCATTTGTCCCACAGTGTGCATCCTACCACCCTTCTCAGGCACATCATTTCCATCACTTCTAGCTTCTTCAGCTACTCTGCCTTTACTGTGCAGGTTTCTTTACCATACAGTAGTACTGGTTGCACCACAGTCTTGTACACCTTACTTTTCAGCTTCTTTGGCATTCTTCTGTCTTAGACTACACCTGATACTCTATGCCAGTTGACTGCAGCCACTCTGATTCTAGCTTTGACCTCTTCATTCAGACTACCCTTCTCCTCAACCACCCCTCCTAGATACTTGAAGCTGTTTACCTGTTCCACTATCTTCCCTTCTGTCTCTATTCTCAGCTTCTTCTGATTTCCCATATTTGCTGCTATTGCCACCGTCTTATCTGTGTTTAGCTTCATCCCATGTGCCTTCAGATTTGATTCCATTCTCCTATCCTTTGCTGAAGTTCTAGCTCAGAGTCTGCCTGTGCTGCCACATCTTCTGCATACAGCAGCTTTGTTGATCTGTCCCCTCCAACCTGTTTGCTAATGTAGTCCATTACCAGTATGAACAGCAGTGGGCTCCCCTCTGTGAGGCTGAACACTGTTTGTACTTGAGTCATTGGAACCTTGTACATTGCCTGCACTAATTATACCAATGTTTCTGGGACTTCAAACCACTGCAGTACTGCCCAGATCAGCTTTCTTGGGACCTTGCCATATGCTTTCTCCAAGTTTAAAAATGCCCAGTTGGACTCTCTCCCTCATCTCTAGCTTCTTCTCAAGTATCTGTCTCAGTGCAAACATCAGGTCAATTGTGCTGCATCCTGATCTGAATCCAAACTGCTCATCTCCCATCTTACATTCTACTACTCTGTGTATCTGTTTATCAATCTCCCTCTCTCGAACTTTCATGCAGTGTGATAGGAGTTTGATGCCTCTGTACTGCCCACAGTTGTGGATGTTCCCTTTGTTCTTGTACACTGGCATGAGTATGTTTATTCTCCAGTCATCTGTGATATGCCTTTCTCTCCATACTGCTATTAGTATGGTCAGGAGCCATTTCTCCCCTATCTCACCCAGCATCATTATCATACCTACATAAATCTTGAGGGCATTAAGAATGGTAATTTGGATAGCTCCATGGCACAGCATTTTCACCAAGTCCATGGAGGCTTGGATGACAGCCTTTTTCCAGTGTATTAGCTAAACCATATTTAAGTAAAGACGGAGATTGTATCCATCAGTTGTTGGAGTTAGAAATCAAGTTTATTTAAAATTACCAGACAACGCAACCAAGAGGAATGAATTTGGAAGTAAACTTGAATATATAATGGAGGATTTTGTGTAAGTTTCAAAGCAAATTGCTTTTAAATTGAATAAGTATAAGTTATTGAACTGGATGTTTGAAATGCATTTATGAGCATGTGAACACTTTTGTGTATGTGAACAATGTGCACTTAAATGTATGGAACTTTGAATACATGGAATTGTATAATTGTTTGTTCAATTACTTTGTAATGATTGAGTAATCGATGAAAAGCACTTGCATAAAGTGAGCTATAATGCGTGAAAAAAGTTATTCCTTGAAGACGTAAGCTGAGGTGCCAGAAGTACTAGCAGAGAAGATTTGGCTGTAGAACTGCTAGCTCCAGTGGTGTGTTTTTCTATTTTATGAGCTTTATATCATAACCCTGCATTTGCTCTTATACAAAGTATTTATCAAGACCAGAATTAAAACAAAGACATAAGCCTGTACATGAGATGGCTCACTATACTCATGAAGACAAAAGTAGTGTTGATCATTGAAATTGCCACACCTGGTGACTACAGTGCCTTGCGTACAGAGAGACACAAAGTCATAAAATATCTTGATCTGCAGGCAGAAATGAGAGCCATGTGGAAGAAAGATACCCAGACAGTCCCAATAGTAGTAGGAGCAACTGGTCTCATAAAAAAGAATTTACGATTGTGTTTAGATATGTTACCAATTCATGAACACTGTACGAACTGCAGAAGGAGTCATTACTGGGCACATTGCGGTTGCTGCGAAGAGCCCTTTTGGCTAACATCAAAGACTGAAACAATACTAATTTCATGATCTTTAATGATACTCTGACTTAGGAATGGGGTCCATTCCCATCATGGTATTAGAAATGCAAAAGACTTGGAGAAATTAAAAATGACTCATGCACCTTGGACAGTATAGAGACAGATGGCGAGGAGAAATTCTTAGAGTATCAGTTACACACACCAGAACACACTGAAGGAGACAAAACATTTGCACTTCAATCTTTTGCCCATGTGAATTTTGGGCATTGTTTTTTTAGTATATCGGTTCCTCAGCATTCTGGAATTTGTGGTTCTATAGTAGAACCACCTTGGACAGGTCAGACACTATATAAAGCACTAGTTTGCTGTTTTTCAGCATTTTAACAACAGATAAAGTACATGTGCCTAAGACAAAAGTGATGGTGAATAAGCTGCTACAGGTACTCTAATTCATGACTGTTTACATGTGCAAACCCTTACAATCAGCTCATAATTATTTATTTGTTTATTTATTTATTTTTGCTCTACAGTTTCTTAATTTTCAATGCTGCCTGATAAGAAAACAATATTTTAAACCAATGCTAATATTTTTTTCAATCAGTGCAATATATATATATATATATATATATATATATATATGTATATATATATATATATATATATATATATATATATATATATATATATATATATATATATCTATGTGTATATATATATATATATATATATATATATATATATATATATATATATATATATATATATTGTGAATTCCCACTAACTATGTATGTTTATCATAGTGGACGTTGTTTTTTTTTAAGATTTTTATTTATTTTTTTGTTCATCTGTACCTGATGACATTATATTACAGACTCCTAATTTTCCTTTATTTACGTACCTCACAGCTGGTCTCTGTTGGAACCAAAAATTGTTTTACTGATGCTGTGAATGCTGCCCTCACTAGATCATGCTTGCCTGTTTATCAGATCAGGGACATGCAAATTCATTTTCAGTGCCTGTATAATGTTTGCACACCTTTGTTAAATGTTTTTTGCACATTAAGATAACTATGATGCACTATCTTGGTTTCAGTGCAATCCTACATGCCTACACTTCAAGGAGGTATTTAACAGAAGACATGAGACAGAAATCAATGCAAAGCTGTTTTGTAGGTTCCTGTTCATGTGCATATTAAACTGAATGTGCCAAAGCACTACAGATGATTTCAGTTGTAATGTTTCATAACCTTTTCAGCCATTTTTGTTTGTGTTACTCTATATCCACGAAAGCAAAGCAGTGGGTTACAGTATAGCTTTAGCACATTGCTCACACTATCACAACATTTTGACTTTCCATTTTGTTTCATGAGGCTTGAGTGATTAACAAGTTCAGTATTTGTTTATATACAGTTAATGTTACAGGAGGGCAGGAAGTCATTCGTCAGTTATTGATAATGTAACTATATAAAATACTATATGCTCCATAGACTGCAGCTGGAATTCAAAGACACCCGCTATGAGATGTAACAAGACTTGTACAGAAGGTAAGTTTCCTGACTGCATGATTCAATATTAGGATATTCTGTACTTGAGTATAAAAACCAAAAGTCCAGCAGACCAGCAATGAACACTGCAAAGGAACAACACTTCACAAATATACACAAAAAAAAATCCAAAGCGAACTCCAAAGCTGAGGGTACCCAAACTTTAATATAACAATAAAAATAAAAACAAAGAGGTAAGCACATTCGCAGTCTACAGGCTGCTTCTTCAGACCAAATAGCACACTGCATCTGAATCCAATTATATATAACTCACTCACCAATCAATCAATTAAAGGCATGAACTTAAAAGAAACCTATCCAAATTTAAACACGAATAAAACATCTATTAAACATATATAAAACAGTATAAAAACTGAGCATCAAATCATAGAATTTCACATGCCTATTCATAAACATATATAGGTATTCCCATTAATGTAGCAGTGGACATGTCTTAAGCATAGGTTTTAGGGAAATGCACTCATTCAGACCAGGGGGCTTGTCTGCCTTCAAGCACACTATCCATTCTTGTTTCCTATTTTCTGTGAAATTCTTAAACTCACCCCCCTTATTATATTCTAACACCTCCAATACTAAAAATTTTAAATCATGGGTCATTCCAAAGTCAATTGTGTGTGCTGCTAGGGCACTTCTCATTCTATTTTATCTCATATCATTGATATGTTCTAAAACCCTTTTTCTCATGGTCCTATTTGTCTTCCCTATATAAATCATAAAACACTTCCCACAAAAAGCAAAATAAACAAAGTTCTTATTAGCACAATCTGCATATAGTGATGTCTCAATTAAAAAAAACTCTCACAGGATGTGTAAATAAACTTCCACTATAAATGTACTTACAAGCCTTACAATGTCTGTAAGAGTATGTCCCCTGCCACTGTGATGGGGGTGTATAGCCTTCTCTCATATTCTTATAGCATAACTGTCTTTTTAGAGATAGGCTATTCCTAAAACTAAAGCATGGTGCTTCTCTTACAACAGTGCTTAACCTATCATCTGCTTGTAAGATAGCCCAATTTTTTGTCTTGAGTATATTGCATACTGTACCCACATTACTACTGTATGTGGGTGTCATGTAAACAAGTTGTCTAGGTCTTAAAGCAGGTGCTAAAATAGATTCTTTTACTGGACACATTTCAGACAAAACTGATTATGGTCTTGTGTTACTTATTTCTTGTATTCTATGACACATTTTTTAAAATAAGAATGGTATGCTTTTTTGGAGCAAAATACCATGGTATACTACCATATTTTGGATACTGAAAATGTCGATTTTAAGTACTGATCCATATAACAAAGCAAAAAAAATACAATTTGTGTACATAAGAAAGAAAATGTAGAATTATTCACAATATTATAAATATGAGAACAAAACAACATAGTGGATAGAGAAAGATTCTATATAAAACAGTACCAAAGACATTTCACAATAGGAAAAAGTTACCAAATGCAACCACCTCCAAAATACATATGTTACTATTGAAAACAGTGTCCTGGGTTGTAAAGTAAAGATCAAATATTGTAAACTGAAAATCTCCCATACATGTTAACTGCAAGTCAAAAAATCACAGGTCAAAAGGTAACACTCAGCAGGAGGACTTACTACACATGCTCAAGTGCTGGTAGCTCTCAACACACTTGCTTACTGTCACTTGCTCACAAAAGCAAGTGTACTAACTCCCAATAGCCTGATCTCCAATAACTATGTAGCCCTACCAACACCTGAAAACACAAAACTGTATATCATTACCAGAGCCATAACTTTAACCATAAAACTCGCACCTAGTTCCCAACCTGTTTCCTTTTTCCCTTACCCTAAAACTCCACCTCCTCCTCCCAAACCCACTATTCCCTGATCACAACCTAACCAAACACCTACCTCCTCTTTAAACCTAAAAGCTCCCTTCTTTATCCCGAACCCTAAAACTCCCTTCCCACTCCCCAAACTAAAACTCCTTTCCAACTTAATAACCTTAAAACTCCCTTCCTGCTCCCTAACTCTAAAACTCCCTTCTCACTTTCTAACCCTGAAATCTCCTTCCAGCTCCTTAAATCTAAATCCCTTTCCTGATCACTGTCTTAAGCTACACTCTCACCCCCTCTCTCCCACTGCTGTTGCATTCACCTCACTCAGGCTTGAATAATATATGGCAACATTTTTGTACTTTATGTTTTCTATTTATGTCCACCTGCACTTTTGTGCTTTGGCCAGTAAAGGGTAGTAAAGAGAGATTAATATTTTGCTATTTTAAATGCAGAAAAGTTTTTTTAAGTTTTTAACTTGCTTACATAATATTGTTTATATGTAAACATGTTTTATATGCACCAACTTCTAATATTTATAAATTAATAAGTTTCTCATCTCATATATGGGATGTATTATTTATTTATAGCATCTCTTATATATATATATATATATATATATATATATATATATATATATATATATATATATATATATATAAGAAGTACTGTGATTATTTTTTAAATTTGTAACTTGATTTAATGAGTGTTTCACTATTACTGGATGGTGTGCATTCATAGGTGGATTTTTTGACATACAAATGTAACAGTTTTTATATGGAACTTTATCTGAAGAAGTCTTGTAATGAAAACACAGTGATTCAGTTAAAGCATTAAGTTTTATGCTGGCCCTTTAATAAATTGTTTATTTCACACTGGACATACTGGTTCACAAGTGCGTTTGGATTTTATTGGTTTCCCTTTTGGGCTGCACTTGTTTCTTGTTTTGGTGTTTTTTACCCTCAGCAAGAACACCTAGATATAACAGCTGAGTGTAAAGTGATGATATCCAGTGATAAACCTTCAACAAATGCCATTGTACATCAGACTCAGTAAGGATGCTACAGTTTAGACTAAAATCAGCATGTATGCCTGCAGATAGCTGCAGAAGATATTTCTGGAGAAATCAGCTATGGACAAGTCATCTCATAGGGTAGAACTACAGGGTCACACTCAAGACCAAAAGTCCAGAGATACATGGCAATAGGACCAGATGTAATAATGAAACCATAAAAGACCTACAACAAAGTAAAACACTGTAGTAACAGCTATAGACTCAATTTTAAAAAGCTCAAACCCTTCACTTTGCAAAAGTCATAAATGGTAATCAAAAATCTTCATAGAGTCCCAAAAATCCACAGTAGACCACTACCACAGAGAAAAAGTGAAATAAACTTAATCCAGGTGACTCAAATAAAAATTCTCAGAGCACAAACATAGGAAATAACAGAACAAAAAAAATGCCTATGTTTCATGCATGGGCAGTCACAATCTTACCATCTTCAGACACGTCTTAGTGGTGGTCATTACCACAGACAGAGTATTATCAAGAAAGACACTCTACAGTGTTACATGCAACAAACATAAGTTATGGTAATTGATAATTTTACATTATTTTCTTTGAAAGTCTGATGTTTATTTCTGGTGCAAGCTTATATATCTATGTGGCATTCTTAAATAACTATTGACACCTGTTTTGGAGGCCTTTTCTGGACAATAAATATAGAAAATGAATTGCTGCCTTGTGCATTTCATTGTAATCTTTTTTTTTTAGTTTTTTAATGTTTACTGTCAAAGGAGCACAGCAAAGTAGTTATGTTTGCAGTTGATGCTATTCTACATCCATATATACAATATGTGACACATTTGTTTATTTCAAATGTTTGTGCTTCCATGTAAATTCATCACTTTAGGAAATTCCAGTAACTGCATAGTAAAGGCAAACAGAAAGACTGAAATGCAGACTTCAGTAGCAGTGAAACATGGTAGACAAAGTGTTGTATTATTTAAATTCCTTGGATATAATTTGGGCATATCTGCCTTTAAGTAGTTAAATATTTTGAATTATTACTGTGTTGTTATCAAATCGCTGGATACAGATGATTTCCTCTCAACATTATATTTTTTTCTTGAGGCTAAACATCCTCCCAAAATCTAGCTTTTTGTTTGCCAATAAATTGTCTGCTTGCAGAACAAACCCATAATGTTTGCACTGCTTATCTTCCACTTATGGTAATGTTTCTGTACATCTGGATATTATTGGAGAAAAAGTCCATTGTATGGACCATGGTTTGAACACATAGCTTTAAAATACTTCAGCAGAAATAGCGATGCAAAATAAAAACTAATATATAGATAACCTGTCCTACACATTCTGGTCTAATTGGCATGCTTGCTTTTCATAATGCAGTCTGGATAATAAAGGATTTCTTTTACACAAGAGATTTTTGACAGGGTTGACTCCAGACAGCTTTCCAGCTGAGGTCTGGGGCCTTGCTGAACCTTCAAAATGTTCCCATTTCAGCTTCAAAGTGACGGAAATTTGAGGATCACTAAGATCGCAGATGGCAGCACTTCCCCTAACAACCAGGCTTCAGGAATTCTTTGGAGCGCTCTGAGGTCATTTTTCTTGCTTTTTTTTCCTAATGCTTTTCTTTATTAATCAGAGCTCACAGCTCAGGCTGGTCTTCAACTTCCTCCCAATCCTTGCTAAGCCTGTCATTTCTAGCTATTATTTACTTTAATGGACTTTGGCTGATCCCTTATGAAGCTTTGCATCTGAGAATAATAAGGCCGGAGAGTAACGGGCACAGACATGGGTGCAGGTTTGCCTGCAGATTAACCATGGCAGATGGGCTTTATTGCAGTTTCCTGTGTGCTGAGTGTTGATTGAGAGGGTATAATGAGAGAGGTGGTCTCCACACAATAGCTGTAGCCACTTCATTGCACCTCGCGTCTAAACAAGGCCATTTTTCTAAACCTTTGGGTTGTGAAATTTTAGGAAGTCAGAGCACAAGAACAAGTACAAAAGAAACTGTAAATAAGCATCAGTGTTACACTGCCACTAATTGGCTCCTGCTTACATTATGTGTACATTTTTCAGAGCTGGATGAGAACCTATTAATTTAATAGCAGACACAATACGGTGCCCTTCTCTTACTTTTAAACAACCTTGCTTTGAATGTGCATTAAAAGAAAACAAAGCCATAAATGCTGAACTATTTACCAGTGGCAGCTGACTGGAGAAATTAAATGTATCGAGTATGGTAAAGTATTTCTAACCCTTGCAAAATTTCACATAAAATGAAATGTCTGAAAAGTGGCCAATGTCCCAGCTTAAAATGTCATATAAAGTAAAACTGCATTAGTTTTCCTGAGGTAACTTTATTTGTACTTATACCTAAAATTTGAAATAATCATATGTACTTACAAAGTGCATAATACAAGTAAAACACATCTTTATTAAAAGGACCATCCCATGACCCTTTAAGCATTTTTTCCTTCTAAGTATTCACTTAATTCCTGTCTTTCAGTTGTGCATTAAATCACATGTATTGATTTATTTTCTTTCTCAGGGGCTTTATCCATCTGTCTTGATGCTTTAATCACGGCACCCCTTGGGTTCTGAGCTGTGTTCTGCAAAGGAGTTGCCAAAATGTAAGGAAGAGCCCAGGTCAAGTTTGTGTACAAGAGTTTCATTTTTTCATGACAGTCCACCCTTACTGCAGCTTGAAAGTTTCCACACAGTGCTACACAAGCTAGCCCCACCAATTATCCCCCTTCGTTGAAAACCATTATCAAGTTTTTGCAAACTTCTTTCATTTTCTTCTTGTCACTCCATGAAAAGGAAACTAACCACCATGTCAAGACAACTGAGTTGCCTAGCAACTGAGAGCCACATTTTAATTCTGACTTGCGTCTCATCTTGACTAATGGAAAGTGATTGTGTTAAGCCTGTGAGAAGAGTTGTTTGTCACTTCTGAAATGCAAACAAAACTATATTGTTTTTTTGGAAGTATTGGGCGTGATTGATGCAGGGACCTACAATAACATTATTCATTGTGCCTTGTGTTTTTCGTAGGATTGATGTCATAGCTTTTCATGGTATATTAAATGTCTTAGAGGACCTGAATAACATGATGCTTTTTGTCTTCATAGAGTCTGAAGTTTTTAGTACACTCGTCTCCCTCCAACAACATGTGAAATTTAACAAATCTATTTAACATATGTCTACCTCAGCCATAAACAATTTAATAAGAAACCACTGGCCATGAAGGTGAAAGTGTTAAAGATAATCACAAAAGAGGAGGCGCGTATGAGCACAGCAGCAAGAAAAAAAGCATGTCAGGCTTTTAAGTTCAAAGCAACGGCTCTTTTTATAGTGTCCACATCTTCATGGAACTAAAGAATTTTCACCTTTGATTCTGCAAAGAAAAGCTTTCCATGGACAATTTTGAATGTAAATATGTGTTTTGCTAGAAGTCTCTGTCAATCACAAAATTGCAACATGAAAAGAGTTCAGTCTAGCAACAATGGTGTGAATTATTTTGTAAAAAATAGGCGTGTTTTATATAATCAGTAATTTATAGTAAATGGCATTTATTTCCTAAAATATTTATCAGACATATCCTTTGTCTTCATTTACTTCGACACCTATAACTGTAAGTATGTAAAACAAGACATTTATTAATCCATATTATTGCCTTTAGCATATTATGCTTGAAAATGCTTACATAGATATTTTATATATATATATATATATATATATATATATATATATATATTTATTTATTTTAACAAAATCCAAATATATTGCCCTAGTATGAAATAATGAACACCATGGATACACAGGAATCATATTCCCATACACTGACATGTGCAAGTTTTATGTAATAACATTAAATTAATGTTATTTGACCAGTGAAACATGAAGTTTGATTTTTGAATATCAATTTACATTTTATAATTGTCACTAGTAGTCTTTCTGTTTTGGCCTGTTATTGAAGAGTTTAATTTAATCTGATTTGTTTATGAATGTAAGGAAATACCTTTTTGAAGCACATATGCCGCAAAGACATTACACTTCCGTATTAAGCTGTTACAAGTGCCTTTAAAACTAAAATGTAGTTCTATTGTAAAACACCATATTCACTGAAGGGAATGGATACATTCAAGAATAAAAAGTGTCAGGGCTAATATACACACACACATGTGTGCGTGCACACACACACACACACACACACACACACACACACACACACACACACACACACACACACACACACACACACACACACACACACATACACACACACACACACACACACACACACACACACACACACACACACACACACTCAAAGAAAACAGCATTCTTTTGTTTATTCTTAGTAAACAGAAACATCTACATAAAACTGTTTTTTCTTCTGTATCCAACTAGCTGTCACAATAGTGATCATTATTTAAATTACTCATTGTATGATATAGCAGCGGTAGCATTGTTACCTCACAGCAAGAGGTTCTCCCGTTCGATTCTTGGCTGGAGTGCGGGGAGCACCTTCTGTGTGTAGTCTGCATGTCCAACCTGCGGTTGGGTGGGTGTTCGAAAGACATGCGTAAATGGTCGTGCCTTCGTTGAAGGTTGAACATCGAGCTGGCACCTCGGTGTTCATGAAAATCTACTGCCAGTCATTAGCGGACCGGAGTTCCGCTGTGGCGACCCCTAACTGGGAAAAGCCAAAAGACAACAACAACAACAACTCATTGTATGATATAAATCCATACTTCTCAACCAGACCTCATGTATAACATGCACAGCATTCGGACTACATATCACTTTCACTCACTGTATTAACTAAGATTCCCATTTACACTTAGGAATACTTTTACTGAAGGTTTAAGTCAAGATAGGCCTAAGTGAATATACCAGCATTAGGCCAAGAATGTACACGCCTTTCTATCAATCTATATATCCATTTATCTATCTATCTATCTATCTATCTATCTATCTATCTATCTATCTATCTATATAGCATTTAGTCTTCCTCATGAGAAATGGTCACTTTTTTCTTTTGTTGTTCTCTTGTGTAATTTTATCAGCTTAGCCTTCTAGTTTATTAGTGAACAAAAGTCCTACTTAATATGTCTAACCAATTACTATAGGTGAACTAATAAAAAAATGCAATAAATCTTATACATATTATAGTAATCATTACCAAAAGCTAAATCTATGTATTAACATTTTATGAACTGCAAACACCACAAATATTTCTTTGCAACTAAAATGTGACTTTTTCAATGTAAAATACATAATATACAATGCCTTGTTGACTTTATTAGTAACATAGTACCCCACCAATCAGACATAGAATACACATTTTAGAATACATTTTGTTGTGTAACTATTAGTATTCACGTTATCTGCCAAAATGGAACTATTGATACATTTACAATTCAACTGCAAAGCAAACAAACACACACAGCCAACGGAGCTCGGACTCTGTAGTAAGCAGACAAATAATGAAAAATCCAAACTCGAACAGCATAAACAGAGTCCTATGGCAGTGGCGATGTCAAAGCCAAGACAGTCTCCCAAAACTCCAAGATAAAAATAACGAGTGCAAAAAAGAGCGAAGTATAAAACTCTGAAAAACGTTTTATTTAAAAATAGACGTGAGCGCTTTCACCATTAGGCTTCCTCAGACGTTCCATAATAACACTGTTACAACACATTAAATATCTATACAAAAACTCCTATTGGCTAATAGATATCATCACATCTCCTTTTCTTCAATATGGGTCTCAAATTAACTTTCTCATTCAGACCTGGTGGTTGGTCCGCTTTGCATCTTAGTATCCAACGTAGTTCACATTCAAGTGTATAATTAATTAAATATTGAAGAAAAGGAGATGCTTTAGACCAAAGAGATAGAATTGTTCATTTTCACAGTTTTCCTATGTGTGTACAGTTTTGTTATTGCTTGTATGTATTGTTTTTATTACACATTGGTAGTATAAGTCTTTGTTAAACATTTTAGGTTTATGCTGTTTTTATTAAGCTTTAATTATAGTGATACTATGAGCTGCTTCGTCATTAATGCATATGCACATGTGATGATATCTATTAGCCAATAGGAGTTTTTGTATAGATATTTAAATGTGTTGTAACAGTGTTATTATGGAACGTCTGAGGAAGCCTAATGGTGAAAGCGCTCACGTCTATTTTTAAATAAAATGTTTTTCAGAGTTTTATACTTCGCTCTTTTTTGCACTCGTTATTTTTATCTTGGAGTTTTGGGAGACTGTCTTGGCTTTGACATCGCCACTGCCATAGGACTCTGTTTATGCTGTTCGAGTTTGGATTTTACATTTACAATTCACTTCACAACTTCTTATACTTTTCTGCTTAATTGTAGGCTTCAATGTGTATTATTTAAGCAATAACAGATGACGTGGTGTGGTATATTGAAAATCTACCCACGGTTAGTGTGGTTTAATCATGAGGGGGAAGCCTGAGTGATTAAATAAAGCCAACCGTGGGTAAATTTCAATATATCACAACCATGGAGTCAGTTATTGCTATTATACAATGACATTATTTAAGAAAAAAAATACTTACTTTTCTTAAATAATGTCTTTGTATAATGGCGCATTACTGTTCTTCCACTGGTTGTGGTACACTGCTTCCTTGTTTTGATGTACTGAGCATGTGTATGGGACTTGCATCCCACACATACGCAGTACATCAATGCTTAGAAATGGAAGCAACAGAGAAAAGAAAGTCTCCATTGCTCCGTATTTTTTTCTTTTTTTTATTTATTTATTTAAAAAATATATATTTTGAGGACTTTATACCAATGGAAAAAAGTCCGGGCGACCGGACCTTTTTTCCATTGGTATAGTGTGGGATTTACAATGGGCACGCTGGCCAATCAGTGTGAACATTTTGGAATATTAATGGGGGGTCATAGTATAATTCTGTAATTTCAATGCTTCAGTTAAGCCAGAGTAAGATAAAGGATGTAGATGCGATTATTATGGGCTGAATTATATATAGTTCACAGAATCCTGCACATTTCGCCATTATCAGTACAAAAGTTGCAGATAACCCTGTAAAATGTAAATATGCTTCAGTGCCCTTAGAATATCTTTGCACGTAACACAGTTGAGCAGCAACATTAGCACATTGTATGCTAGTCAAAGTTACTCCATAAGTCATGAAAAGTGTCTCTTAAAGCTTGATGTGCATTAACAAAGTTAAGGAAACCACACTATCCAAATGTAAGCTGTCTGACATTTGTAAATAATATGTATCTTCAACAATTCAGTAAGCTTAGTGACAACTACAGGATGTCATCATAAGTCATTTACAAGTAAAATATATTTGCTTGCACTTATGGATTCTGATGTAATCCATAAAATTTCTAATAAAAAAATGAAGGTGAAGGGCAATCATGGCCACATTGCCACACCTAACAGCAGATAATGGGTGTGAGACATGTGAGGGTAGCACAGGTAATGCACACATCCAAGGGTATAGGGAGATGGAAAAGCAGAGGTGGGGTATGGGTAAAGAAGAGGGACGCACAAGAAGCAGAAATAAACGGTAAGGAAAGGTAAGGTACACAGATGGCACACTCTTCAACATGGGCAATGGAAAGTTTACAGACAAGTTGGGGATGCATACCAGACATGGTGAAATGCAAAAATAAATATGTACCTATGAACTATTACAGTATGACATACTGCAAACTGTGTGGCAGTCATACCTGGGCAGTCATACCTGGATGTCTATGACCAATGGCGGTTGTGTGTTGTAGAGGAATAAACAGGGATCGTAGTACACAGCAGATATTGATTCCAGTACCCAAGTAGTCTGTCAGCAATTCAAGTGTAAGCCAAACAACAGCACAGATGGGTAAATACAGCCTATGACATTCTGGAGAAGACCAGCAGAGGACTGAATTGAACCTCCAACCATGCATGTGAAAGGCAAACAACCAAGCACAGTGCCAAAAAGCAGTACTGTAGCAAAGCAGGGAACTGGCGACTAATTATAGAGGTAGATGTACACAACCCAAACAGATGGGTAATTGAATACATATATAACAGACATATGCCATGTCAAAGGCAACAAACACATGAGTCAGGAGTAGAAGTACTGTATATGTATGATCTTCAATGGCCTAACAAGAAAGGATCAAAAATCAATGTCAATACACATACACACACTGCTGACATAATAATATATGTTCAGAAATCTATGATTAATGCAATATAACTATCACGTTGTGCACATAAAGCTCAAAAAATATACTAGTTAATATGGAACACATGAGTGTAACAAAAACAAGGATGTATTTCATGCAGTAGCCAGCAACTTGTGTGCATATGTCCTGTATCTGTTTAATGCCCATAGAGTTACCATAAGTTGACATTCTAACAAAACAATTACATGAAAATGGATGAGAATTCCAAGAAAGGTAAACATATACCATGCATATATGACATACATATAAAACTAGAAAGGAGGTGGGCAACATTGGCCCACATCAAGGAGGACATGGCACCAAAACCAAGTAGGCAAACAATAAAGTAGGACAACACTAGGTAAGGGGACACTTTGCAAGTGCATGTGTACACCACATAGGGTGGTGTTCAAGTCAACTCAAACTACATTGAAGTGAATGGCCAATGTATGTCGCATTGGCAGACTGCACTGCCAATGTCAACAAAAATTGCTATATATATATATATATATATATATATATATATATATATATATATATATATATATATCACACACACACACACACACACACACACACACACACACACACACACGCGCGCACACACTCACACATACAGTATTGAGAAATCATATAAAAGCAGCAGGCATAGGTAAGCAAGCTAAGAATTGGTATCACATACACATATATACTGTCATGTGGAATAAACACCTGCTGTTAGATATCTCTGACCATGGGTATGAATGAGTAAAAGACATCCAGTATACAACATTACAGCACATTAGCATGAAGTCAATGGCTGCTAACTGTCCCAAGTTACAATGTGGTTTCCCTTTTGATTGGAATATGTGCAGAGACATGTACATAAATCACTGCACATGCATACTATTTGCTAAAACATGTAAATGTATGTGAATAAAGAATGGATATGGAAATGTAACACAGGCCAAAGAAGGCATACTGTAATGTTAATGAATAAATCATCATTACCATGGTGTATACATGAATAGTACATTGACAGTGTATGCATTCAGTAAAGTAGGACTGCACATATGTTGCAGATACATTTATATGATACTGCATGGCATCATCATTGCCAGTACATGCCACACACAATGCCAATATGCCAGTGTGACAGCGAAAGTGTCATCCAAAACACAGGGGCAAGAACATGTCCTGTTGACCAGACATGGCATGGCAACCCACAAATCATACCCATACCCCTATGATAACCTGAAATCCCTAAGATCTTCACATAAATTTCTTGTATATGTCAATAAATCAAACAATAGAGCTGGAGACTCTCTTTTTTCTAATTCTATTGGAAAAACCTGGAATCTACTTCCCTCTGAACTTACCACAGTTCCCTCTATTACTCTGTTTAAAAATAAACATAAACTCTTACTGAAAACACATTGGATGTGCCCCTGTTCTAAACCTGACTGACCAACTTATCCCTTATTACTTGAATCAACCTACCTTCTCATCTCTGAAACTATTTCATCTTAACTACGACTATGCTTCCTCTCTATCATAGTCTTACTTATTACTTGATTCTCTAAAACATGTCACATATTACTTCTAGATGTATTACTTAACTGCTTCTCCATTTCACTTTCCTTTATCTTCCTTTCTTATCTACGTCTATACTATATTTTATTTTATTTTCTTAGCTATTATTCTTTATCAACAATTAAATGTAACTTCATTTAATGATACTAAGTCTAGTCAAATATGTGTAGCCTTCTTTGTATGTACTTTATAAATTTGCAACCTCATATCATTTCTCTTTTCTTTACAGAAAATGTATTTGCATTCTAAATATGTATTTCTGTAGATGTGAACTTTATTTGAAATGTGTGGAGCTTTTCTCCCTGGGCCTCTACTGAAAATGGACATATATCCAGCTAGACTAGCCCGGTCAACAAATGTAAAATAAAATAAATAAAATACCACTGTCGTATTTGTGCAGTATGGACATGTTATGTGTGAGTTTCTGTCAGTCTCACACATGTATACAGTGGAACTGTTACAGCAGTAACAGTGTGTGAACTAACAAAACTCATGGACAACAGCATGCTGAATTAAATTCTAATGAGATAATGTGTGTCATGCACCTGTTGCAACAAAATGATAAATGTCACACAACACCTGCAGTATATGTTTGGCTGTGTGTCACATAAGCATAGCAGCAAAATGTTATATACGCAGAAGTATGCCTATGCAGTCCAGTTGCTTATATGGTAAACACTGTGGTGGCAGCGTTACACAAGTGGATCACACAGACAATACCTATGGTCCTGAGGGCCCATCCTGATGAGGATGAACATCACAAATGATCCTATTAGCTATTTTTATGAATGAGTCCAGCATAGCTCACTCTATATCCTGGAAATAAATGCCCATCATGTCCTTCATTTTTATCCAAAAGACATCAGTCATCACCCCCGGATCTGTTCCTGATAATCGTTTTGTTGTGGTGCTGGGTTGCATCTCCTCTGGGGTGCAGCAGGGATGATGGCACATGCAGATACAGCTTCTTCATAGTAATTACTGGCTCTGTCATGGTCATCATTGTCATCAGAGGACTCAGACAGTAGTCCGGCATGTGCTTGTCTCTGATGTTTAATGGGTGGGCATCCATGGCTTCCATGTTCAGTCAAGGGGAATCACAAGACAAGAAAGAATGTATATTTCCATATTTTCTACTATATAACTACATAACACACCTACTGTGACACACTGCACAGACAGAAAACAGCTAGTTTGAAACCTTTAAATAAGGTATGGCCAAAGTCAAGTGCACCAACATATGCAATATAGGTCATTAATCAAAACCATAACAGTGAAAACCACATGGCTATCGGGCTCACATTCCTGTGAAAATCATAGCTGATATCAAATAAAAACTGATGAGCACATCTGATATCTAACAGACATTGAGTACTATCCTATGGACATATGATGTCTGCATATGAGAATAAAAGTATATCAGTATACATTGCAGGTGTTATTAAAACCACATTCTTAGATGAAATGGCCTAAAATGATTGTGGAGAAGTATAATACAAACAATTGCTGCTAGTGGAGGGAATCTTCATGCACATGACACATTCCCTCTGTCTTATTATTTATACTTATGGATGCGTTCAGTACTGGCCCATGTTAGGCCCACTGTATCCATCACAGTATGTGAGCAGCTTACTCAAGGCCATGCCAAGACATGCATAACACAGCTTACCAGTGGAAATCTTGCCATTATGTGAAAACGTGTTTATCAGCCATCATTGTGCATGGCAGGCATGAGCACACCCAGCACACTTACATAGCATGACATTTGAAGAAAAGCATGCCATGACACTGTGTCAAGTAACAGCGACACGGGTCCACCTTGGAAAAAAAACACCACTGTGAAAAATACAGTGTAACATAAGTACTGTAACCTACAGTGCTTAAGTCTTGTGATGTATGTCTCACTACATTGGCTACTAGATTGTCTGAGAGAATATCATTATTTCCATGTTTCCTGTCATGTATGTGTGCCTTGCACATTTATGTTGGGGTGTGACTGTCAGCTGTAACCCAGGTGTCTGTGCATGTAATGAGTTATGGGCACAACCACCAATTAATATATTGGTATAATGAAGAAATAGTGAGAGGACAATTCAGTGGGAAGTATAAGAGCTATATGGAAAAGAGCTGCGCAAGGCAACATAGTCATTGGCTGACTCAACATCAAATGTTTGGAATACAATACACCACATTAGAAATAATGGGCAATCATAAACACAGTGACAGCTTACAACATATGAAAACACACTTTATGCCCTGCAAACAGAACTGGCTGCCTATAAATGTATCAGAGGCCTACACACATTTATTAACAATCACTATGTATGACCCTGTAAAATGCAAACAGTGTGATGCTGATTCTGCAACAAAGAGCAAGAAATGATAAACAGGAATGCCTAAATGAGCAACGGCCAGCATACAAAAGTGTTATAAATAAACCACCAAAGGTGTTGTAGGCAGATGTAATACCCAAGTTGAACTGTAGGAAATTCTAGACCTAGTCCAATAATCTGCCACCAGCTGCTTGAACACTGACACAATAGACACCTAATCAGTATGTGGACAGGCAGGCTATGCACACCAGATTGGTCACTGAGCACCACATCCAAACATACAAGAGTGCCAACACCTGCATCACCAACAGCAGGCAAAATACTGTTTACTCACAAATAAAACATTACAATCAAATGCACTGTAACAGTTACACATAAATGATTGTCATCTAGGTTATGACATACAATTCAAAACATGGCTTGCTGATAACTCATATGCAAACATACATTTATGTAATTCATACTTGTAATCACAGGGATTGTCTGACTATTGCACTTACCTTACAGATGCATGATGGGTATTCCTGCCATTAGATCTAGTGTATATGGTAATGCAAAAAATAATAATAATAATAATTCTCTAACAATGATCAGATCTATTTTAGTTACAAAATCTGACAAAGTAATCAAAATACATATGCTGCTCCTCCAGCCTGTGCATCCGCTTAATGTACAAGGCCCGATTCCTAGCTTGCTCTTCATCACTTGCAATAAGTAAAAAGCAAATATGAATGAAACAGGTATAAAATAATGCTGACACACATTCACCAGCTCATTTTCTTTAACTTTTAAACTGAACAACATTACAGAATCTGCATACATAGTTTTGAATATTTCACACACAGTCCTTTATACACTGTAAGAGAAATGAACACAGATTAAAAGACCTAACATTCAAATCTGCAACTCTCAACTATGTCTATACTCTAACCTGCCACTGTCCTACCTAGCTAATCCAGCTTGCTGAGGTTGCATAGAGGAAATGCAGTTAAACAAATTAGAGGTATGAAAGTGCAGGGATAGGGGTAGTAATATGGATCATGACTTGCACTTTACAAGAAGTATAAAGTGGTGTGCATTTATGAAAATAAAATGGCAAGCATGAATCTATGCCAGTACAGTGGCCACAGCACAAAATCACAACTGTAAAATTTCATTCCTCAGACAGTGGAATACTGTCATGTAACACACAGCTGCTCTTAATGACATGCAGTTTAGGTGGAAGGACATAAAATATACATATATATATATATATATATATATATTGTTGTGAAATTAGGAATTATATGTCAAATATAGGGTTCCTATCAGAAGACCGAACTCTTAAATTAGCGAACTCTCTTATATCGAACTTTAGAATGCGAAACCTGAAAATGTCGTAGTCATGGAACATCGACTTTTTTTCCAGGTAAAAAAATCGATGGGCCTTTCTCCGGACTTTGCTGTTTTCTCACTGTGGTGCGATCTCGTAGTTGGTATATTTAAGTTGGGGGGGGGTGTCTGTGTCTGTACTTTTGGGTTTTTTTGGATCAGCAAATTTTTTCCCTCAGAAAACAATTTGCTGCTCTGTTCCTTCGACATTTTAAGGTTTCCCATTTTTAAGTTTGATAGAAGAGTGTTCGCTATTTTTAGAGTTCAGACTTCTGATATAGATGCTAAATATATCCCTGCTATCAGGGGATATCCCTGTTATACAGTCAAAATATATATCTGACCGGGTCCCCTTCAGATGGTCGAACTTTTAAAAGCTCAACTTTCATATGGCCGAGACAATATAATTGAACTTTTAAAAGTTCGAATGGTCTGAATGGGGATTTCCATAGAGTGCAGAATGGGAAGATTTCCCTTTACCGCAATGTAGTGTGATCTCGGATTTGGTATATTTACATAGCAGGGCGTGTGGGGGGTGCAGAGAGGGCTTGCCCCCTGCTAGCACTTTTTTTTTCTTCCCGTTTTTGAACATACAAATGTTCGATCATATGGTCTCAGCCATTTGAAAGTCGAACATTTAGATGTTCGATTATGTGAAATAGACCCATCTGACCACCTCACTCCCTCCTAATATAAGTATGAGAAGGGGGTGAATTTGAATTAAACAATAAGACACTTCTATATTAAACTGAATTTACCAATGTTATCCTATTCCACATTCCTTCACAGAACTATCTCAGTATGTTCAAAGCTTTATAAATAAAACTGTTGTAAAAGAGCTGCTGATGTCAGAACATTACGGATAACAGAGATATTTGTAGAAATCCAATAAATAAACACTATAGTAATAAGCATGTGCAAAATACCTGTTAGTATCAACACGCAGGTATATACACAAGCATTTTCAAAAATGTACACAGAATCAATTAATGAGAGCTATCCCCTACATGGACTTAAACCTACAGATAGCCACAATATGTGCAAGTTGGCCTCTTGACTTACAGGATTACTATGCATATTACAATACCTTCCTTCTTAACAAACTACTGTTATTCGTGTGGATCCATATTCCTGTGGAAAATGGATGAATACATAAACAGCCAGCACCTAAATGCTATAGGGCCTTATGTTCCACAAAACTTCCAGATAACGGAGTAATGAGTAGTCATCAGTGGCTTAGGTGCTATAAGCAACAATGATGCACGACTATACTGTATGTAGGAATTGATGTACTTATACACTGGAAAACAGAAACATCTAAAATGTTTATTAGTATGTACATCATTAATAATATTAAATAAATAAACCCCATGAGAACTGAACATATAATTAAAGGAAGAAGAGCTGCATTGCCTTCTTGATTATCCAGATGAACTAATTGTCAGAACAGCTGGCTAATGGTTTCAAAAGGCATATATTTAACATTTGGGATACAGCTATATCTCTTATTTCCTTAGAAATATATAGGTGTACATAGGATTGTGACACTTACTGTAGATATCCACTGACTGTCTCCATACCTCAGTAACCATCTAATGAAGATCTTCAGCATCCCTTAGATGCAGATCATCATAGTGGTGGTGAACCTGCACAATGTTGATGCTCCCTTGCAGTCTGGTTTCTTATATTGACCATTGTGAAGTTCTGTGATCTAACTCTCATGTGATGCTCCGCTTCACTGTAGACAGTATCCGGATGGTCTCCTCCTTGGTCCAAGTAGTCATCTTGTTAATAATGTAGAAAAGTTGGAGAGGTCACAATTCAATAAATTGCTCAGTGATGTCCTTTCAGTTTGCAGGTAGCAATAGTCTATTCTGTAAATGTATCAAAATCACAATTTAAAAGTGATACTTATGCAATGGTATCACGTTGTTGAAAGATAATGGGTATGAGCTACATACGGTCCTGTTTAACAATACCTGTTGGGTATTTGCGTGGAGCACCTTTCCATTATGCAGAGCTATTGATTAATGCACCAGATTTTGAGAACTCGTTCAGACGTGTAAACGGAATTCTAAAACCTTGAATTTTAATGAATCTCATTAATTATGAATGCTGCAAATGGGACTTAGGTTCATAGGTTCATAGGTTCATACTAGGCTATCTGCCCGAGGGCATTTATAAGCCTAGCCCATTGTTTTGTGGCTTACGCCACCCCTTTAGTATGGGGAACTATACCCATTATTTTGCTGTGCCTCTGTCGAGCAGTGACACTGAGGTAATTCCTGGGGTATATCTGCGATCTCCCATCCATTGGTCAAGATTTCTCTTGAACAAGGCCAGCGAGGTGCTCTGCCTCACATGTACCGGGATTTTGTTCCACAGCATAGGGAGTCTTTGGGTGATGAATCTATCCCTCCAGCACGTCCTATTAATAGCCGTGTCGAGGTTTAAGTCTCCGCCCTTGTGGCTCTGATGGATCTAGATTTTTGAGGTGAAGCATATTCATCAAATCTGGGTTTGACATGGCCTTGTATGTTAGGCAAAGGTCACCTCTGAGCAAGCGGTGGCGACTGAATAGAGCTGGAGTTCTTTCAGTCGGGCAGCATAGGACAGATTTTGAGACCCTTTATCCTTTTGGTGAGGAACTTTTGTGGCCTCTCCAGCTGCTGCAAGTGTCGGGTCAGATACATTCCGAATGGGGCATTGTACTCAATCATTGGTCTGATGAGTGATGAGTAAAGGGAGACTATGACCTCCCTTGATCTAGATGAGAATCCCTTCATGATAAGGTGGGCAATGTAGAAGGACTTCCTAACTACTTTAGCTACATGGGTGTCGAATGACAGACTACTATCAACCTGGGTCCCCAGGTCCCTGATAACTTCTTCTGTGCTCAGTGGATTGCCACCTATTTGGTAGCTAGGGGTAACCTTGTTTTTCCCGAAGGGTATGACTATGCATTTTTGGCATTTAACTTTAGGCCGTGGCTCTGGCACCAGTTATCCGTTTCTGTGAGACCCTTCTGAAGGATATCTGTGTCAGATGTGTTTTCTACTATGGCGCCCAGTTTGCAGTCATCTGCAAACTTTGTCAGCCATAACCCTCCTGTGTTTGCTTGTACTTTGGAAAAGTAGATGCCAAACAAGAGTGGGCCCAGGACTGAGCCCTGTGGGACACCACTTGTGACAGGCTTTGAGTCTGACATGGCGCCAGCAACTCTGACCCTGTGGGTTCTGTCACTCAGCCAGTTTGCAACCCATCTTGTGATGTATGGGTTAACATTTAAGCTGATGAGTTTTTCAATGATACCCGAGTGGGGTATTGTATCGAAGGCCTTAGCCAGATCGAGGTAGGCTGTATGGACTGCCTTTCCCTCATCAATGGCTTTGGTGACTGTTTGAAAAAGTCAACCAAGTTTAAAAGGCATGATCTGCCTTTGACAAAGCCAAACTGGGTTGGATCCAAAGTCTGCAAATTCCCTATGTCTTTATTTATGAGGTCCATTATGATCCTCTCCATGGCTTTGCAGATAAGGCTTGTCAAGCTAATGGGCGGTAATTTCCAGGGTCTGTGGAGGCACCGCCTTTGTGAAGTGGGACCACAGTTGCAGTGCGCCACTTCCTGGGTACGTATCCAGAGGTAAGACTTTGATTAAACAGCTGTCCTAGCTGTGGGTTTAATTCCTCATTGAGTTCGTGGAGCACACAGCCGGGGACACCATCGGGTCCCATGGATGCTGTGTTTTTGCTTTGGAGAGAGCAGTTCTCACTTGGGCGCTGGAGATGTTTGGGGGCTGCACTCATTTGGTATAGATATCTCTCCTTTTGGGGAGGGGAGAAGTTTGCACTGAACCTGTCAGCCAGTATGTTGGCAATGTCTGTAGGATCAGTAATCTTCACATCATTTTGAACTAGTTCTGAGCATATCTGGGAGTTTCCTCCTAGGTTTCTAACATAGCTAAAGAAGGCCTTATGATTGTCTTTTGAGTCTTTAGCTATTTTTCTCTCGAAATTTGCTTTGGATGATTTTATGAGAGCTCTTAGTTTTTACTTATAGTGATCAAGGGTGTCTTACCTTTTAAGGATTTTGCTCTATCTTGTAGTAGCTTCCTCCTTTTGTTGTAGAGTTTGTTTATGGCTGGGGTCCACCAGACTGGACGCTTGCCTTTGGTACAAAGAGTCTTTGTTTTGCTTGGGATTGCCTTATCCATGCAGTCCTGCAGGTGCTGGTAGAAGGCGTTTGTAAGTGATTCAGCGGCTTGAGTATTGTTTTCCGCCGGCTCGGGGCCTGAAAGGAGACCACACTAGTCTTTAGAAGTGTGAAGTCGGCTTTTGAGAAGTTCTTTACTGTGGTCTTTTTATTTCAGGTGGGGGTGGGATGAGGACCTCCAGCGAGATTAGTTTGTGATCTGATCTCACCAGTGAGGGTATACTTCGGTGTTGAACATTGTGCTCCCATGTTCGTGATGATGAGATCAAGTATGTTATCTCCTCTTGTGGGGATGGTGACTAGTTGTTCCATGGCATTTGAGTTTATGAATTCCAGGAACTTTTGGGCTAGGGTGTTTGGGCTTGAGTAGTGTTCCCAGTCTATATTAGGGTAATTGAAGTCACCTAGTATGATGGTGTTTGGTGATACATTTATCCCTCTAGTGTTTTCAGGAAGGCCATGTGAGTTTCCTGAGTTTGTGAGGGTGGCCTGTAACATGCTACAATTTGCAGAGCAGTCTTGCCTATGGTTAATTGCACCTGGATGGTCTCCGATGCATCGTCGTTGCCACCAGTCTTGAGGTGTGGGTGTCCTTGATGAATATGGATACCCCCTCCTTTCTTGGTATTGTCCGGATTTTGGGGCGGAACGCATGATATGAGGTAAAACCTGATAGCGCTGGGGTGCTCTCAGGAGCCTTGAACCAGGTTTCTGTCACAGCACAGACATCGATGTTCTCCATACTGAGAAGGGCCTCGAGTGCGTGCATTTTGAGATTTAGACTTCTGGCATTGAGCAGCATTACCCTTAGTTTTTCCTTTTTGTGTTCTAGGGTGGTAGGTTTAGAATTTGAGCCTTGCCTAAAAAGGCACTATGGGGGTGGCAAGAGCCTTTGCCAATATCCGGAATCCCAGGGGTGACAGGTGCAAGCCGTCCCTTGCGAAGCAGCGTGGCTTGTCCAGCATGTCATCCCAGGCAGACAGATACTGGATACCCTTTGAATGACACCAGTGTTTAAGCCAATTGTTAAAGCTGATCATCTTATCTCTGTATTGTGGCATCATTCTTGGTGAAGGTAGGATACTGCTCAAGGTCAGGGTCATACCTGCCTGGGCTACATAATCAGAGAGCTCCTCAATGTCTCTTTTCATGTAGTCCAAGGAGGTACGTCTCAGGTCGTTTACACCAGCGTGGACAATGACTGAGTCATATTTGTACCTGCTGTTGAGAGACCTGAGTGCTTGTGTTTACATAGCTGGCCTTACTTTCAGGGACCCTTGACTCATAAGTAACTAAAGGTAGTTTTACACCTGCTAGCATTGCTGTGGTGGGATATGTTTTCACTCCTTATAGACCTATGCTGTCATTACTCCTTAGAAATGTAGGTGTTTATGCTTAGATTGACGCATTTAGGGAAAATTGTGTGCAGTATAAAAAATGTATGTGACTTACTGGAGTGGTGTAGGATTAAGCTGAATGCATACAGGTGTGTACCGCTAGCAAGCACTACTTCCTCATATGCAGTTGTGCAGAAAAATTTCAGTCCTTGCCTCTGGCACTGGATTCTCGCAAGGACATGTTTGGACTGTATTATACCTGTATTCGTCACATATGTCATGTATGTTGCATATGTAACACAATTGTCGACTCTCTGTTATATAGGCTCTGTGACCCATACCTGTACAAGACCTCCTGGTAAGTCTTTATTATCTGCAACCTTGCAGTGATATATATGTGGCATATGTCGGTAATGATATTCAGCATGGTTTCCTGAACTGTGTCATCTGTTTCTTCTTCTAGCACATACGCTGCCTTCATACTCCATTAGTCAGTCCACTGATCCCAATGTGGGATCTGTTATGACTCGGTATGGTAGCATGCCTTCTGGCACACAGGGCACAGATTTGGAGATACAGTCTGACTTAGATGGTGACAGTCATCTGGATGCATATTTATCATCAGATGTGGTGAAAAACTTGTCCAGCTATTCTGATGATGTGGGGACATCAGATGGTTGACAAGATGAAGGCTGTGGACTAGAGTCTCATGTTGAGTCTGCTGGTGATACTGAAACTTCCCCAAAATACAGCAATACTGTCCATC
Source organism: Protopterus annectens (assembly GCF_019279795.1). Lineage (NCBI taxonomy): Eukaryota > Metazoa > Chordata > Ceratodontiformes > Protopteridae > Protopterus > Protopterus annectens. The sequence continues at coordinate 253,381,846 of NC_056734.1, forward strand.
ACAGTAGACATAGGCATGTAGCTGGTGTGTTTGGTTACATATCAAAGGGTATCCGCCTTGTACCACTGTTGTGGGGCAACACCTGAATATCAATGCTTAATGTGTGTATCTCTGTATGTGTGGCTTGTCATAACTGAAATGTATCTCTCAGTTGCTGCTATGTTGCCTGTGCCTGAACTTGTGATCACATCTTCTGTCACTCATGCTTGTTTCTTCTGCCCCCTGTGTTCTCCTGCTCCTCCTCTGATAGTTGCAGAATGTCATCTTCAGACATCTGGGGTTCTTGGGGTAGCTCGCCCACACATGTAGCAAGAAGACTATCATCTTTCATTGTTAACACATTGTGTAGAATGGCACACACAGTAATCATCTTTTCAGATGTGTATTGCAGTGCACCCCAGATGTCTCTAGATATCTAAACCTGGCTTTTAGTACACCATAGACATGCACTATGGTATTTTGTGTTGTTGCGTGACATCTATTGTAGGCACCCTCTACAAGATTGGGAGGTTCTCTGTATGGGGTCATTAGCCATGGCTTGAGTGGATAACCACAGTCATGTATTATGGAGAGTGGAGACACATATTTTGTCATTATGAATAATGTTGGCAGGGGTGTATTTAGATCACATCCTAGCAGTGCCCCTGTACTTACCTAGTAGTAGCACCTCAGGTATTTCACCTTGCTGGAATGCAACCCTCAGACCACTTTCCCACCATATGACAGTATCATGCACACTCCCACTGTGTGTCATCATGATGTTTGTTATACTGCCATCTTCTGTAAACACAACCCGGCAGTTCAGTGATGGCCATCACTTTCTATTGATGTATTTTTCTGCTTCTTGGTACATAGGGTCTTAATAGGGATGAAGGCACAGTCTACCACTCCACTTACATGGGGGAAGAATGTGATGTCATAGAAATGGTGTGTGACAGTTCATTGCTCCATTGGAGTAGATGGAAATTGTATGTGTTCATCTACCTTGGTGCACATTGCTGCCAGGAATTGTGCCAGGACATGACTGATAGCCATCTGTGACACTCCTATAGCATCTCTCATAAATTGTTGGAATGTACAAAATGTACACCTAGGCTAAGACACACCTTTGTTACAAGTGATATGGGGTTGCCTCATAATGTCCACATAGAGATATGTGGAATACACATGATACACACAGCCTGCACCAGCTGTCTGTCTAGGTAATACTGTCAATGATTTCTTGATCTGAGAGCTGGCTTAGTCTATCTAGCTGGCTGCTTTGTCAGGCGCACAGCCAGATCCTCCTTCATAGCTTGCAGGACTGCAACCTATTGCAGTGCATTCATGCAAGAAGCATATTTTTTTTGTCAGTATTATTATGGATTCTGTACATTTTTGTGAGAATAGCTTCCTTTCCTTGCATTGTGGTATGGCATTCACTGAGGATGTCAGAAACAGAGTCAATGGTGCACTTTGTCGCATTTAAGTAGTGTTGGGCACCCACTATGTGTTTTGTAGTCCAACAGGTGTGCTCAGAATCTGTGATTATCCCATACTGAATAAAAAAGTATTCAGACAGCTTGTTGATCTCTCGTCCACAGCTGATGCACTAAATTACTCATTCAGCTTGCTGCACTATCAGCAGCTAGCTTTTTGAATCTGGCCCTAGATTTTCAGTATGATACACAGAATATAGTAACACTTACAAAGTCAAGTTTAAATATGAGCAAGATTAGGTGTGTTTTCCCACAGGTGCATTTTTTTTATATCTGTTATATAATAGCATTTAAACATTAACAGAATTTGCCAGATATTCTTTTCTCTGTCTGTCAATACATATTTACTTCCTGGAAATGTTTAATTGATTTTTCTGTTTTTTTTTTTCCAAGGGATTTTTTTCCCATTAACATCCCACTTTTTAGGTCTAAAGAAAACTTTAACATAGCATAGGTCATCCAATGCATCTCTCACGAACAGATTTGAAATAAATGCTATTGCCAGTGTTCCTTTACAAGGATCTCTCATCATTGTTAGTGTGGTGTAAAAACATGAATTCAGATCTTCTGTAGACTGGCAATGAGAATCTTTACTTAGGAGTAGGATTTTTCTAGCCATTACATATAGTGTTGGCAAATCCTTTGTGTGACTTTTCACTGATTAGTATTTGCATACCTAGTTGCATACCTAGTTCATGGGCACTGAAGTAGTACAAAAGAGATGTAATTGTGCACCAAGTCTCAAGGTGGTATGCAGATAAGCAACTCTGCATAAATTAAGCTGCTAAAACTACTCACAGAGGGAGGTATCATATATGTCACCTGATATGTAATGGGGTGAAAACCCATACAATTGAGACTGAATATGCAAGATCACAATACACTGTATCTACACGCATAAGCTATGTAAATTAATCATTATTTTCTAAACGGATTGCCATGGTTAGAGTTGGGATGGTAGTAAGTTAAGCAAGATGCACCTGACATGTCTATCCCAGAAACAGTATTAGCTTATCTAGTGGTAGTCACAGAATTTTCAGAAGAGATGAGAGTTACAGTCTCTCCAATGTATGTGTGGCCTTCTGCAGGGCCTCTTCTCACTAGGTTTTGTATAGTACACCTTACATGGACAGTGCCAATGGGGATCCTCACAAGGTGCCCAAACCAACTCAGCTGATTGATCTCAAGAAATTAGAGTAGTCACTGCATGCCAGGGCCATACTGTAGTTCCAGGATCCTTTTTGTATCACCCTACTGAGAAACCTAATTTATATTTCCTATTTCTGTAGTGTTATCCTTTCAATCACTACCAAAGCTAATGGCCATAAATGAAGATAGGGCATAGTTTCTAGTAAATACAGAGCTTTATCCTATGACTCAGTTCTTATTTCATCAGAGTGTGGTACAACATCTGTAGTACTGCTGTAACTGCACCCATCTGCTAGGCAATGTCCTGATGTCCTCCACCTTCACTCATGAAGAAGACCCCAGCATATTAAAGTACTCCATTTAACACAGCTGCTCCCACTTCACCCCAAGAGAGCGATCCGCCTCTTCCACAATAATACTACCATATTTATACTGGGGCAGTTGTTTTTTATCCTGCCCTCATCATACGCAGCAGTAAATCATTCTATTGCACATGGGAAATCACAGTCTTGAAATAAAAGATATCAAATTCTGTAAGCAATGAATATGCAACCATTGAGTACCCAAGCAGGAAGCTGTCCAGAACTTGCCCTGAAAGGCTGTCCATTAAAATCACAAATAAGAGGGCAGAGAAGACAAAACCTTGGCAGAGACGTACACTGACTTTGTATGAAATCAGCTTAACAGTGAAACTGCAGTCCAAATTCTCACTCATCAGATGCAAGAACTGAATGGCAAGCAGTAAGCAGCCATGGAACCACATGCTTTTGAAACACTACACATAAGGTATTTTTCTGTACATAATCACGTTTTCTACAAGTCCACAAAATAGAGGTGCACTCCAATGACTTTATATATGTCTATGCCTGGAGTGTGCCATAGTCAGGACAGAATCTGCATTACTTCTTTAACTCAGAGGCTCATCTGATAGAATGAAGTCTCTTCCCCCCACCTTGTCATATACTTTCCCAGTAAAACTCAAGAGAGTGATCCCTCTATAAACTGGAGTACATCTTCAGGTCCTCCTTTTGAAACTGATGACTATTTCTCCAATTTGCCAGCAAAGAGGTACTGTCCAATCTTTGATTCAGTCTTGAAAATTTATATTAACCATGACATCCCAACAATGTTTAGTACCTTCAACATCTCCTGTTAGATCTCATGCACTCCTACAGCCATTCCATAAGAGAAGTGGTTAATCACTATAGTTACCTTGTCTCTGAGGAGTTTGGAATTGCACCTTCTATTTCAGGTCCTGCAGCCTCCGTTGTGAGACTATACACCCTTAAATGTGATTGAGCTGGCGTCTGATCAGAATATCATGTGATACACAGAAGAGGTTGAGAACTAAGCTTACAATACAGTATATATATATATATATATATATATATATATATATATATATATATATATATATATATATATATATAAAATGGTGTTTACTACATTTTGTCTCTTTGTGTTATTTATTAAGTTATCTGAAATAAACTTGTGAAAAGGTGAAAAATACCTGCAAGAACTAAAGATGTTTGGAAGAAAAATCTATTTGCTTTCAAGAATTTATGTTACAACTGCAAGTACAATTCTTTTGTTGAAATATACCAAAGCTGCAACTACCAGAATTTCTTCTATTACAATGTAATTTGTTTGAAAACTGAAAGGTTTATATCCATAAATCTAATATTGGGGGAGAAACTTAACGGTATATAACCTATTTACTTTCCATGTAGAAGAGAAAGTAAAATAGCTCTACTTGGATAATAATTCAATAATTGCTGCCAGCCTAGAAAAATAGTCATTTATTAACACATTTCCTCTTTACAAGTGCATGGGATCCCATAAAGATGATAGACACATATGTTATTGACCTAAAGAATAGAACAAGGACTGTGAATTTGGTGAGCTGCATACTTTTTAATAAGAGACAAAATAATTTGTGGGATAAGAAATTATGAAATAAGGGGTAAGCTATTCAGACCTGACTTTATCAAAAGCTGAGAATGGACTTATGGCAACTGAAATTATTTTGCACAGATAAAAATAAGTGATGAAGTGGAGATGAGAAACATGAAATATGAGTCAGATAATAAGGAACACTGAGAAATAAAGGTAGAATATTATAGAAATCTAATAAACATGAAATATAACCAGTAAGATAAAAAGGCTTCTAAATGGAGGTGCGCAAGACATCAGTATGTGTAGCTGTAAGCAAAATAGAAAGATGGGTTCTATTTACTTTTAACCAGTTCTATAAAATATGTACTGGATAAGGACATTTTTTTCTAAAATGAGAAAGGCAAAAGTAAGCATGTTCAAGGGAGTTAGAATGTTATTGAACAGAAATATGAAACTGAACTGTTTATTGGTACTTAAACATGAAATGACTCTACAGTATGAACTCTGAAAATTCATTAGAGTGAGAGAGAAACAGGACTGCAGTGTTGACTGCTGGAAAGGTAAAGTGAGAATCAATGGACAAGAGTAGAGTTTAAATTAGACATTGGTACAGAATTAAATATTTTGTCAATGATGCTTTCAAAGACTTGGGTCCAGCTTTCTCTGAATTGAGAGTTGTTCGTACGTCCATGGTTAACGTATATTGGCAACAGGGTAACATCATTAGAACTTAAATTGCTAACATATTCATAGATTCATAGCTATACCAAGGCCACTCCATTCCATGACTTTTCATCCCTTGTCAGTATTATCACTCAGGCTGAACTTCCTTTCTCCATCAGGGCCATAGTAGTCAATCCCAGAGTAAATCTGTGGGTACCCATTGAGTCATCTATGTTAAGTTTTAGAAAGAAAGGGAGTTGAACTACTTATGTGCAGGAGAAGGCTGTTCTAGAGGCTTAGGAGATCCTGTGTTATACAAAATGTCCAACCACTGTGTTTTGTTTATCTGTTGGTGAAGATTTAGGTCCCTAGTTGTAGTATTGATGGAAATATTGTACTTGTTGATATACAGGAGATAAAAGACAGTCGGATCTCTAATTGTGCAGTAAATCAGACAGAGATTGCCCCTCAGAAGTCTATAAAACACTGAGTAAAGAGATAAACCTTCAAACTGTTCTTGTTATGAACCTTTGTGGGTCCTTCTAATTGTTTGGTCTCTTTAATGAGGTTCATAGGTTCAAAGGATCATAGCTGTATACTAGGCTAATGATCGCTATGGTCCTTATAAGCCTTGCCTTGCAACCCAAATTTGACCTACAAATGTGATTTATATACGGGGGTGATTTACTGACGACCTCTGTTCATCTGAGACATAGGCACCAGGCAAGGTGAATTTCAGATTACACATCCATTGGTCCAAGGTATGCTTAAGTAGGGATAGAGAGAAACTCTGCTTCACATGGAAGGGAAGTTTGTTGTAGAGATTGGGAATTCTCTAAGAAACATATCTGTCTCTCCAACATGTCCAATTTATATCACAAATAAAATGCCTATGTAGTTCTGATGCTACTTATTTTGTGGATGTGTGAAAGGTTCATCAAAACAGGGTTCAGGGATGCCTTGTATGCTATGTAAATATCACCTCCCAGACGTCTGTATGAGACCAAGTAAAGAGACAGGGCATTCAGGCAATCAGCGTAGGACGTTGTGTTTACTCCCTGTATTCTTTTTGTAAAGAACCTATGTGTACATTGCAGTTGCTAAATGGGTCTGGTCAGGTACATACTGAAGGACGCATCATAATGTATGATGAGTCTGATGAGGGCAAAGTACAGTGGTGTGATGACCTCTCTGGATATAGACGTCATGCCTTTACTTATAAGTTGTGCAACATACAACGATTTTCTTGCTATCTTGGACATATGTTGGTTGAAGGCCAGGTTGCTATCTACATGAGCTCTTAGATCCCTGTCTAACGAATCAGCTTTTATGGCTGTTTCACTGATGATGCAGTTACCTGGGGTGGCTGAAGTCCAAAAAGATACTATAATGCATTTTTTAGTATTGAGTTTTAAACCATGGCTTTGGCAGCAAGTGTTTTTAGTGTTGCCCGTGTTAGAACTTCCTGAAGGTTCTTCTCATTTTGGTGAGAATCAATGACTGCTCCCAGTGTGCAATCATCTGCAAACCAGGTTACTCAGTGGCCTTTGACATTGGTTTTGACATCTGAGAATCAGACGCCAAAGAGTAGTGGGCCTAGCACAGAGTCCTGGGGGACTTCACTGGTGACCAGCCTCTTTGTGAAGGTGCCCTCACTGATTCTATCCTCCTGGGTCCTATCAGTATGCCAGCTAGCTATCCAGCATATTATAAATGGGTTTATACTTAGTTCTGTAAGTTTGTTGACTATGCCAAGTGGGGTATTATATTAAATGCATTAGCCAGATCAAGGTAGGCAGTATGCACAGTTTTTTCCCTGATGCATTGCTTTAGTGACCTTTTCAAACAAGTCTACCAGATTCAGTAAACATTACCTTCCTTTGACAAAGCCAAACAGGTATGATCCAGTGTCTGGAGGTCTACTATACCCTTTGATAATTTCCATGATAATTATTTCCATGGTTTTGCAAATAAGACTAGTTAGACTAATGGGTGACTAGTTAGACTAATGAAATGACTGTTGCAGTCCTCCGTTCACATGGCACAAAGCCTGTTTTAAGACTATAGTTAAATAGTAACTCCAGAGGTCCTGATAAGTCATATTTTCGACTATTCAGGAGGCATCCTAGGATGTTTTTGGGGTCCATCAAGGCCATGTTTTTGGTTTAGCAAGTGCAGCCAGTACATGCTCCCTAGTCATAGTTGGAGGGAGTTATGCTTGAGGGTATTTTCTGGGAGATGGTCAGGGTGAAATGAGGTAAAGTTGGAAGTGAATTTGTCCACTAACAGGATTGCTATATTGTCAGGCTCAGTGAATGTGGCACCATTAACCACAGGTTCAGCACATTGCTTTATGTTGTTCCTGAGATTTCTAACATAGCTGAAGAAAGCCTAATAGTTATCTTTCACCTTGAAGGCTATCTTAACTTCATAGTTGGCTTTGCTTGACCTAATTAGTCCTCTTGGTTGCCTATTTAGTTTGGTGAGAGTTTTTATGTTCATGGAAATTACCCTTCCTGATTTTTTCCATATTTTGTTCCTTTTGTTGTATATCCCATTTAATTTGGGATGTATACAGGGCAATTTGTTTTTGGAACTAGTCCTGGAATTACTTCTGGTAGGTACAGAGGCCTCTATGTAGCCGCTGACATGGTTGTACTAAGTTTCTTAGAGCAATTCAACATAGGCTGTTGTTTTCTTGGGGTTTGGAGGGATAGTGAATTTTCACAAACAATACTTAATGACAAGTAATTTGCCTTTGAATAATTCCTAACTGATACTGCTTTTAATGGGATTACAGAGTTGATTTTGATTTTGAAGGTGACTGCTTTATGGTCAGACCTTACCAGGGAGGACAAGTCATAGGGAGGGGGTGCTGCATTTTACCATATTTGTGAGCACAAGGTCCAGTATGCTGGAGCATTTAGTAGGCATATTCACTATTTGGTCAAGGGTGCTTCTATTTACAAAGTTTATGAATCTCTGTGGCTGCAGGTTTGAGGCCGTGTAGGATTCCCAGCCTATAAAGTCTCCAATGAGTAGGGTGTTAGGTTGGATGTAAGTGTCTGACCTATAGCTGGCTAGGATACGGGATGGGATTTTGCTTATGGTGATCTTCATGTGGAGGAACTCCAGCATGTCATCCTGTTGAAACACCCTAGAGCTATGCTTGTTATTGATGTATATTGAAACATCTCCACCGTTAGCCCTTGTCTGTGACATGTACTCACCTCCTTTGTGAGATCTATCACAAAGGGAGTGAGTACTTGATAACTGGCCTGATCAATGCTGAGTATAAGAGAGTGATTACCTTTTTAAACCTTAACAATATTCCTTCTCCAGTTATCTGGGCTAAATAAAAGGATTTCCTGACAATTGTTTTCACTTAATGGCTAAGAGAGAGGCACTATCATGCCAAGTACCTAGGTCCCTCTTGGCATTTTTGTTTTGTAGTAGTGTGTTGTCTAAACAGTATAATGAATTAATGGGTTGTATACCAAAACTGATGATACCACACTTTTTAGTTTTTAGGTTGAGCTCGTTTTCAGTGCACTGAGGGATTACTAGGGTGAGTTCCCTGCTTGGATATCATAGAAATAAATACTAAAAAGGAGATATCCTAGCACCAAGACCTGAGGAATACTTCTGGTTACTTTCATATTTTCTGATGAGACACTCGAAACTCATAATTTCTGTATTTCAGAAAGTTTGCTCTCTATCTTTCCACAAGTGGGTTGATATTAATGCACTTAGCTTTCTAATGTTGTCAGCATGGAGAATAATGTCAAATATCTTGTCTAGGTCAAGATACACTGTGTGCACTGTCTGGCAACCATCTACAACAGCCATCACCCTTTTCTAGAAAATTATCAGCGTAAGTAGATAGGATTTGCCCTTCCTAAAGCCAGACTTTTATTGGTTACATCTAATAATATTCATAATATTGCAATTTATGAGGTCAGTTATGCATTCCGTGGCTTTACAAATGAAACTTGGAAGGCTGAGAGGGATGTAATTACCTGGGTTAGTTTTAAGGTCACCTTTATGGAGTGGTATCACCACTGCAGTGTGCTACGAATCAAGGGCAAAATCAGCAGCTAAAACTTAGATTAAACAGTTTAAGGAGTGCATCTGCAAGGGTATGGTTAGCACTACTAAATAAGTAACTAGGCATACTGTCAGATCACATGGAAGAAGTACTTGGCCTTGGTAGGCACTTTCAATAAGTGATCTTTAGAGGTAATTGGTGGATAAAGGGACTACAAATAGACGGCTCTGGGGTTAAGTTATCATACAATTTGTTTGCAAGGATATTGGCAATGTGTATTGGTTAGAATAACAGTCATTATGAATAAGCTCAGAACAATGTAGTGTATTGTTTGTTTTTGTGTTTTAGTTTTCTAACACAATTAAAAAAGGGTGTAACATTTCCAAAAGTTCAACATTCAGTAAAGGAATGATGGAAGTCTCTGAAGGACAGTAATTAAGAACAGATTGTCTGATATGAACTGCAACTAGGAAATTTTGATGTATGTATGTGCTGTAACCATGTGTTGTTCCTGACAAACACCATGGTGGAATACAAATGTCTGTTTAGTACCAATGCACTTTGGGTCAAAGGACAGTGGTCAGTTTCTCAGCTGATTTATCATGCATAATGCTGTACATTCTCAACACTCAGACCAGAAGACATGCTTAGCTGGAAACTTGTCACTGTTAGGTAGTGAGTTCAGTCAGAAGGAATGTGTGTCAGCAAAACACAGCCAGGAAACTTAAGGAAAGTATTGAGTGCATGGTAAGAATGCTGGAATTATGCTTCTTTGTAGGATAAATTCATATCCAATCTACAGAAGAGCTTATTCAAAATACTTGAGGAAGTCAGGAACATGAAGTCTAAGTCCAAGGAGTCAGTAGTTGAGGCACTGGCAAGAAGCTGTAGACATAAGGTGGGCACCACTTGACATGGCTGTAACACCAGTTGTGAGGAAAGCTACCAGGCTGAAGAAAAAGCCTTGCATGCAATACTAATGATGGCGATGTCCTTGCATTTGACTGGCAGGTACTGACAAGCCAGGATGGTAGCAGTTGTGGCAGCCACTAAAACAAACCACTATGTGTGGGAGTGGCTAGACAAGACCAAGGAGAGTGATTTTGGATAGCCACAAAGTGATTCTGGCATTCCAATGCAGGAAGGGGATGAAGTAGGTAAAAAGAATATGTATACACACCAAATGTATGTACAACAGTATGGTGCTCTTCATGCAGAGGTCTGGTAGTTATCAAATAGAGTTAAGTCTATTAGCTGTTAATGAGCTTCATACCACAGTCCACAGTTTGATTTCCTAAGCCTCAATTTGGCAATTGTGTAAATCTGAGCAATGTACTTAACCAAACAGTGCTCCCAGGCTGTGGATAAAATGGGTTGTTGTGGATCAGTCCATTACCCTACTAAACAAATAATAAAAAAATGATACCTTTGGGTGATGTAGATCAAGCCTTCCTATTGTATAGTAACCCCTTTTCTAATAAAACCTACCACAAGTTCACACAGCCTTGCAGCAGGTTATGTCATTTAGAGAAGCATGTCCTTCACTTGATAACTTGCTCAAGCATGCAGTTGCTATAGGTAAACCTCTTTATGTATGTTTGTGTGGTCACATTAGCTCTTGCCAGAAGCACCCTACCGATCCCCATAAAGATGCTGTGGACACTACTGTTGATGAACTGCTGCTCTGCTCCTGCACAGCCATGTAGGCCAGGGCACTAGTTCTTACTCTGCAGCCAGTTAAGCCTGTGTAATATAGAAGGATATTGATAGCAGTATATATATATATATATATATATATATATATATATATATATATATATATATATATATATATATATATGTGTGTGTGTGTGTGTGTGTGTGTGTGTGTGTGTGTGTGTGTGTGTGTGTGTGTGTGTGTGTGTGTGTGTGTGTGTGTGTGTGTGTGTGTGTGCAGCAATGGGATGCAGTGGCAAACAGCTGTTTGCAGACATTGGCAATTTGGCTTCATTGTGGGCAGCAGCATAGAGTCTAGACAGTGCTACTCAAGGCAGGAGTTATACGGCTGGTCCTTTAATGTATACCCACAGTAACAACAGAGGTTTAGATGTTTTGATTCTAGCCTTATCATATACATGAGCTCCTAAAATAGAAAGTTACTTTAAATCTCCAAGAAGTCTTAGAACAAGGGATGTTAGAAGAATCTTCCAATGACTGGCTCTCCCCTATTGTCATGATTAGAAAACCCAGCATAGAAACTGAAATTCTGTATGGATATCTGCAAAGAATTGCATTTATTTACTTTTATTTTTGCTTTATTTACTTAGCTCACTAAGTCAATTGTCTTTTTCAGGGGAGACATGAGATGGTATTCATATCGACTAGGAGAAATTTGGCCAGGACATTAGGAGCTTTCTTCTCTTTTTAGTGGCAAAGTGGGATTTTTTACATCCAGCAGAGCTACCACTAACTGTGGCAGATGGTAACACAGTTTAATGCTGCATACAAAATAACGGTGCACTCAAGAGTGCAGGCTCCCTGCCCTCTGATGTCGAACTGGAGTGTCAGTGATGGAAAATAAATTCAACCACCTTGAGGGGGGTGGGCTTAATAAAACCCATGGTCATCTGTATCTGTAGCACCCAAGGTGTATATGTGTCCTATTGAGTCACTAACACCACCAATGTGAAAGTAAACAGCATTATCTAATTTGGTGTTTACCCACATACCTGAATCAATATATTGGAAACTGCATTACAAGCCCTATATGTTTCATATAGTCGTTTAGCCAGGTACTACTTGCAAATACACTTATTAAAGAATCTAAAGAAATATAGTTTTACTCCACCATCTGTATCACTCCAATTCCCAGTCATGACATGTGGGGTCCTTGGAGCCACTGCCACATTTGAAAGACTCACGTATATCAAAATTAAAGCCATCAAAAATACACTGTGACATATCCAGGAAAACGTGCCCAGAACATCAAAGCCATCTATTAACATGTGTACACAATCCTAAAATGGCTAAGTTAACAGTAAAGGTACTTTTGGGGTCCAATATGGCATGGAAACATGTCTCCTACTCATGCCAATGTATATATATCTATCTAATCTATCTATCTATACATAGATATATATATATATATATATATATATATATATATATATATATAGATATGTGTGTGTGTGTGTACGTGTGTGTATTATTTGGATCTCACTACCCATACCCTTAGACAAGTATGAGCTTTGATAGATTTGGGCAGCTGTGATAGGATCTATGTTTCATCACTTTGCTATCCTGATGAAGCCAGGTTCATAGCATATATATATATATATATATATATATATATATATATATATATATATATATATATATAGATATATATATATATATATATATATATACACACACACACACACACACACACACACACACACACACACACACACACACACACACACACACACACACACACACTCACGCACTCACACACACACACACACACACACACACACACACACAGAAAAGAGTCCCTTCATTAGAAAGCAGAAAAGGTATTCAGAACTTGCTGAATCAGTTATTTAGGTTAAAACTCCCAGATTTCAATAAATCTTCTATTTTATATACAGATGCCCCAAACAAGGGATGAAGCATGAGACTAGTCCAAACTTGTGAGTATGTTGCAGCACCATTAAATTGTGTTAGTCATTGTCCACAATAAGGATAGTGCAAGTCCCCAACAGCAAAAAACTAAAATGTCTGGGCACTAAATAGGAAGGCAGTCCTCAGTGTTACTATCCATATCGAGAAACATTCATCAACTGACTCGATCATATTCATCCACAGTGTTTTTTTCCACTTGAAAGAATGTAAGAAGATACTCACATTGCTATTTATTTCATAAAGCCACATTCTTACAATATGGAGTATATTCCAAAGGTCCATAACAGTGTGTCTAATTTTTCTGAAAAGAGAGATTTCCAGAAATGTTGATGACTTCAATGATTGAGATGTGGATAATATAAATATAGCAATCTGAAAATGTATGCCGATTAACCTGTATTCTTCTTTCTGACTGGCCCAGCAATACTGCTTGGACTGAACAGGAATAAAATCAGAACAGCTGAAATGCATTGTGCCTACTTTCTACAAAGCTAAACACTGCCATTTGGTTACACATAGTTCAAAGAGCAATTATTACTCTCAGAAGCTGACTTCCCTTAATTTGATATGCTATTCATAGGTTAGGAACTGTTTAACATCACTAAGAGTGCTATCAGCCACCACTTTATATCAAGCAGAATCCTTCTGTGCGTGGTTTTATTTCATCCCGGGTCCCATACCTCTCAGCTTCTATGATGTAGGTATAGCATTATGATTTTGCTCCACAGATTTCCCTTTGATCCAGCTAAACTTACTGGTTTTATGTTTATGGATGCAACTCTTATTAAAGAAATAAACAGCTTTTTTGTTATCACTAGGTATTTATTTATTGATTGACTGGCATTTAGGTCGATGTGCTAGTCACCAGATCCTTTTCAGCCATTACACATGCCCATAAAGGAAATAGTTTAATACATCAGATATTCGATAGATGTCTTTCTGACTCTCTGCTCCATTTTAAATGTCCAGTGGCATGATTTTTAATTATCAAACACTGAGAGGTATGCCTGACTCCCGTATTTCGATATCTGTCTCTTTAAGATTAAATAAATAAATAACTAAATAAATAAATAGGAATGGACCTACAAGAGGCATAAAATAAGATTTTCATATTGTATCATAAAATATTCTCATGGTATAAAAAAGCTGAACCTTTTTCTAGTTTTATTTTAGTCATTTTATTGATATATGTGCTTGAATTTTTTATGAAAACTTCAACTGCACAGTTAATCTCATTTCTGAGTATGCTCAGAATGGTAATTTTATTTTCAGTGCGTAAAGTTGTGAGTCAAAAAGACAAATTCTGAGCCACTTTTTGATTAACTAAAATGGAAGAAAAAAAATCCTGTTTCATGAATGAAGGTGTTTTACTGAATTCAAAAAGAAAATTAAATTAGCAGTTTCAGTATGTGTTTTTCAAAACTCCTAAGGAAGGACTGAATCTGCCTGTAAATGCACTCTCCCTCTTCAGAACAGTTATCTGAAACCTTTTAAAGTTAGACTGACTGCAGTCTCAGTGAGTGACCATTATCTATATAGACAGGCTTCTTGCAATGAATAAAAAATAATTTCCACTATCATCCCATGAAGGAAATTGTAGAATTCTATAACCTTAGAAAAGGGAAGATCATTTTGATGTCGTAAAAATCTGGCAAAGATGATATTTATTTGGACATCTACAACATTTCAGTTAATGCGCATAGAAAAGAACAGTAAGGTCCATTCCCTATAAGAATCCATTACCTCAGGACCTGCACCAGACTGGTAAGGGAACAATTCATCCTTAGATCTGTATCCATCCATCCATCCTCAACCTCTTTTCCCATTTTTGCACATGGGGTTGGGGTGGCACTTCAACAGTGACAATCATCTGTATCATTTGCTTGAAAACTACAATGCGTGAGCAAGAGAAATTTTGTGTACCGACCATCCTGTTATTGTTTTCCTGAATCTTCTCTTGACAGTTAAGCTACCCTTCTATCTGTTCAAATAGCACATCCATTTCCACCAATTGAGAGTCCAAGGGATTCTTTTCTTCCCTGGATAGTGGTCAGAAAAACTAGAATTGCAGTAAAACCTGTGGTTTTGTATTAAACCCTAACAATCTGGATTTACTGTCTCCACCTTACCCATTTTTTATGTTGTCATGTAGTAAGACACTATGATGAAAACTGTCACCAGCCTGAATTATAATGTTCTGTCTGCCTTCCAATGTTATAAACAAAACTCCTTCCAGTCTGTGACCTTAAGCCTCATCTGACTCTTCTGCTGAAGCCAAGAGCATCAGGCTAAGCGCCTTTTGCTGTTTTTGTTTAATATTGAGTATACTAATACAGCCTGCACTATTTGTAGGTGATTTTAATGACATTGCTTTGAATTTAATTAATTTATTGTGGTAGGAGAGACAAAAAGACTAATTCTAGGCTTGCAATTGCTACTGAGGAGAAATTCAAATGTGCTGCTAGTGCTTGAGGTGCTCTGTTGAGCTCTGTCTAGTTGGTTTCCAATGCTATAAGTAAGGCTTTTTCCAGATGCCTTCCATTGCTATAAACATGACTACAGATCACGACCTGTTTATACTTGATCTGATTCTGCTACTGAAGCCAAGAACACATTTAGCATTATTTTCAAGGACAGTGTGATTTTTTTTTAATTGGCCTGTGGAGTCTAGTTTGTTTGTTTAGATTTGGTGACATTGCAGACCTTCCCCCAGATTCATGAAACCTCTGTGTAAGACTAAATAAGTCTTACTCAAAGGCTGCAGTTGAATGGTGTGATGTCAGCGTGCCCTGAATATTCATGAGGGCACGCTGAATCTACCTCAAGTCTAACACGGACCGTGCAGGCAAGCAGGGGGCGTGTCCGACTGCTGAGCAGTCTAAAGGTACACGCCCCTGCAAGTGTGGTAAATGCAAAATGTAAACACACAAGAACAGTCAGCTCAAATGTACATGTATCCAACACCACACTCCCTGACATTGTAAACCCCCAGCACAGTTATAAAAAGTAAAACATTAATTTGTTTCTAATTCCTGATATAACTGCCCGTATTTGTGCGTGTGTGCCCATTGTTTATCTGCAGATAGCAATCTCGACATGGAAGAGCATAATAAGGAACGTGTATGCAAATTATGCAAAATAGTAATAGCATAGTAGTAGAGCGTTCGTACAAAGAGGAGGCATTCACGGTTCGAATCCCACCACTCCCCATCCTATTTTATGTTCAAAATCAGTATATGAAATAATCCCTGACTTATATGATAAAAGTTTTAGTAAAATGCATTGAAATGGCCTGTGTATCAGTGAACAATACGTATATTTATAAATGAATCTGACATATAATTGCCCGCCATTAAGCAACACTAAACCCAGCGCAATATAGTTGCCCGTAGCGAAGCAGCATTTTACCCAGTGCAATATAGTTGCCCGTAGTTAAGCAGCACTGTAGCCAGCGCAATATAGTTGCCCGTAGTTAAGCAGCGCTTTATCCAGTGCAATGTAGTTGGCCATAGCTAAATAGCGCTTTACCCAGTGCAATCGGTTTGTGCGGTGGTGCGTGCCTCGACAACCAGCTCACCGTCGGGCAATGTGGAGCAACATAGAGCAAAGTTGCTTAAACACAGCCACACCCCCCAACCTGTCTGGACAGTAGTAAAATAAAAAGCAATGACAAGCGTCGAACCCAGAGCACCATAATCAAAGTACTGAACCACTAAGCCACGACAGCTTAGGGTAAACATCCAGTGATAACATATATATACTTAGAAATGGTAGATTAACCATTGCTAAGCAGGTCTGCAGTCAGCCGAGAATTTTCAAAAATGGCTAATCACAAAAAAGAGCGTGAAATGCGGCATATTTAAGCTCCATAGGCGGGAATACTCACCATAACTGATTGTAGCCCACAACTGTGGTTAGAATGTTAGGTGCTGGAGAGGGAAGCCGCTTCCGAGTGCAATGCAGGGGCATCGAGGAGTCAAAATATATGGTTTGGCTCCTAGTCCATCATCATGAGTCTCGACTCCTGCAGGGCCAGTTCCAAGGAACAGAGTATAAGGCAGAGGCGTGGAACCGGTTGGCTCATGAACTCACCAGTGCCACAGGCATCCCTAGGACTGGTGAGCAGGTCCGTCACCACCATGCAGACCTGAAGAGATGGAAGTAGGACCTTCTGAACCAATGGATCCAGGTGGCCCGTCATATGCAGGATGCCCCACTACTAAGTAGGTAGCCATGGAATGCAGTATGTAAGACATGCTAATATAGTATAAATAATGGATAGGTATGTCTCAATATCCCTTCATTTACTTCACAGCTGCAGGTGTTCATGCTATGAATCAGCAAGCCTATGCAGATAGGCTGCTAAGGCTGCACCACCAGGCAGGTTAGTAATTATTCTGCATGTAGTGTTATATAATATATGTGAGAGAGCAAGAAAAAAGTGTTGTAGCCCAATAATACAGCTATAAAATGCCCTGAATAAATACTCTGCATGTACTGTAATATAACAAAAGTCAGAGATCCAGAAATAGAGTGTACTAACCCAGTAATAAAGGTAAAATAAGTCTGGAATACTATCTCTGCATGTACTTTCATTTAATATAAGTGAGCGAGCCTGAAAAAGAGTGTTGTAACCTATCAATAAAGGTATAATATGTCCTGACTAGGTCTTCCGTATGCACTGTAATATCAAATAAAGGAGAGAGCCTTTAGAAAAGAGTGTTCAATGTAATTAATAAAGGTATAATACTTGGAGTGTGTCTGTGCCACTTACTTTGAAATGTTGTTGTACTCTTGCATTAAATAAATAGTACTGCTGTATTAATTGCTGTCAACCAACAGTTGTGCAGTCCCATATGAAGTGGATGAAGTAAGTGCCAGTAGCTGTGAAGCATATAACATTTATTCCCTGAATAAATTCTCTGCATGTACTGTTACATAACATAAGTTAGAGATCCAGTAATAGAGTGTAGTAACCCATTAATAAAGGTAAAATAAGTCTTGAATACTATCACTGCATGAACTGTCAGTTAATATAAGTGAGCGAGCCTGAAAAAGAGTGTTGTAACTTATCAATAAAGGTATAATATGTCCTGAATAGGTCGTCTGTATGCACTGTAATATCAAATAAAGGAGAGAGCCTGTATAAAAGAGTGTTCAATGTAATTAATAAAGGTATAATACTTGGAGTGTGTCTGTGTCACTTACTTTGAAATGTTGTTGTACCCTTGCAGTAAATAAATAGTACTGTTGTATTAAGTGCTGTCAACCCACAGTTGTGCAGTCCCATATAAAGTGGATCAGGGAAGTGCCAGTAGCTGTGAAGCATATAACAGTCCTCAACAGTTGGTAAATGGCTGTCATGCATAGGTGAATCTGGCACACAAGTAGCTTGTCAATGTGTTCCCCAGAAATGTGTGTGCTACATGAAATGTATGGTTCTGTAGAACATAAGTGAAAATGTCACGTGAACATATCCAGATCTGTAGATACATAAAGATAAAAATAAAATACAAGCATGTAGCAGTAACATCTTGGACAGTTAGTATGTCAGATATAGGTCAGGTATATAATGAAATAGCCAAACCCATTACACAATCTAATGCATGTTGCCTAGTGTAATTATACATGTAGGGGATATACACCTGCAGTCAATAGGAATGTAGTGTAGAGTAAATGTACTAATAAGATGTTAATGGAGTTTTCTATTTTTGCACCCTAGTCCATGTGCATAAACAATGCAATTCCACACCTCAATGGGTATGTCTAATCTAAAATAATTTGTTGGGACATATGTCCTATTGTTCTATAAAAATCTGCACTTATTTTGATGCATGTGCCCTGTTCAAACACCACAGTGTTAGTGGCCTGTTGCCACCAATCATCCCTGCATGCTGTTGGAATGTCCACTGTCGTTCAAAATATGCATGTGTTATGCTTGCTGTTCAACTGTTGTAACCCTAGTGTGTTGGGTTAATGGGAATATTACTGCATGCTGTTACAACTAATTTGGAATACTGTTGTCTATGTTGTAATTAAACACACCTAATCACAGAACGTATGGGAAGGCCGGTCCCAGCGGACCCTCCTGTCCCTCCTCAGCTGGCGATTGCACCTGGCACCAGCAGGTCTAGTGCCCAGCCCAGGCTACCCTCCTCCATTGGCCCTGTGCCACCTTCGGGTGGAAGCGCTGCAGGGGATGGGGCTCGTCCCCCCCTGCAAGCGTGGGCAGAGAAGGGCCACCTGTCACCCTCCGAAGGGTCCGGGTTGTGGTGCGTAGGGAGATCCAGCGTTTAGTCGCTGATCCCCTACTCCAGCTTGAGGCGAGAGTGGCGCAACTCATGGGTGAGCCTGCCCCTCCTACGCAGCCCCCAGCGCAGTGACCCTTGGGTGTGTGAAGGTTCAGTGGTGACTGCCCATGGGTGGGGATCTCAGTCCCACTGTTACCATCTGTGGGCTCATGGGCTTACGATTTCCAAACATCCGTCCCCGTCAATTGTGTTCACCCACCCCATGTGTCATACTCCGCCCCTGTATGCATCTTGTTTGTCTTGTCTGTTGACCTCCCCAACCTACCTCCCCAAATAAACATACTTCCTCTACTTCACTTTCCACTCTCACCTGAAAAAAAAAAAAAAAAAAAAAAAAAAAGGGCAATCTGTACCCACAAAAAAATTATGCCCCATACATAGCTGCCCACTTCGCACACATGTCTGCTGGACATGTGAACTGATAATTATAATTGGCAGTACAACATACTTTGTTGTCCTCACCCCTCTCCCAGGGGTGGAAGGTTTCAAATTGCACTCCAAATTTATTGCATATGCACAGTTGTTGCTGTTAAAGAAATGGGCAGCTATGGTCCTTCCCTACAGCCATCCTGCACATCCAGAGCTTGTTTTCCTACTGTCTTTCCCTCTTTGTGCCCCCTTTTTCACCACTTTCCTATCTCCTCATTTTCTTCTCTTTAAAAGAAATTAGAGCGGGGTTAGCGGAAGTAAGCACTTTTATGCAGTAGTAAGCGGGTTTGAGCAAGTGTGCGCATGTGTGTGGTTAGCTAAGCATCGCTAAGTGTCACACAAACCCACGCAAACCCGCTTACAACTGCTTAAAATTGCCTTAGTCACTCTATGTCAGGGCCCTTGTTCTGCTCAGCAGAAAAATAAAAACCCTCTGTTAGTCTCGAACCCCAGACCTTGGACACACTAGACTGCATGAAGTACCACTAAGCCACAGCAGATAAACAGAAACTTGGTGCTGAAATAAATATATCATGCATTACAATGAGTGAATGTAAAGGAAAAATAGGAAGGCCATAACACAAAGCTTGTTCTGTGGATCTTTACCAGCGATATTTGTGGAATTGCATTACATGAGTGTGATGTGAGAAGCAGACATTCAAACAGCAAATAATGTTACAGAGGTACTTTACAACCCCCACACAGTATCATAGCAGGACAAACACTGGCATATCTGATTAGGGCAGAGTCCATACATCCT
Source organism: Protopterus annectens (assembly GCF_019279795.1). Taxonomy (NCBI): domain Eukaryota; kingdom Metazoa; phylum Chordata; order Ceratodontiformes; family Protopteridae; genus Protopterus; species Protopterus annectens. The sequence goes on from NC_056734.1 coordinate 253,402,225, forward strand.
AACTGTGACAACTTTCCAGGGATGTCCCTGATTGTGAAACATATTTTAGCTGTGTCCATCTGAATCTCTCAGAAAAGTACCGACGTCAGTCAGAAAGGTAGGGTATTACACAATGAATACTGACAATAATAACAGTAGACACCACTTGTACTTCATGAAAGGAGTACAAATCCATATGCACTGCTTCACTCAAGTCTACACCTACTGTCCCTAGTATGTGTAAGGTGTATCTCACTTTTAACTACCTATCCCTGACTCCATGCAAATATGTATCTGAGTGTTCCATAGGCCTGGCAGAGGCACAAACATACAGGCATGTAAGCTATTCTGCTGTTACACACTCTGCAAATAGCTTTGGTAGCACCTCCACAAGCATATCCTTAAGTAGGGGTACAACACAGAAATAACAAAGGATGTAGCCATGTACTGGTAGCAACTGACCGTAACAATGCCATTGTACCAGTCCTGCAAACACCTGTGAGTTGCACAGCCATAGAATAACAGTGTAACCTCTGTCTACCATCTGGATAGGTTCACATTTGGGAACTATGCAGACAGACCACCTGCCTTGATAAACTGACAGATACATGCCAATCCTTGAAGTCCAGTAAGATAATATTCACACATTAAAACATAATGCTGTCTGTATGTAAGCATCCCCCCCCCACAATTAAAAGATACTTGTGTGTTTAGGGTCTACCAAGGGTGTAGGCAGGCATACTCAGTACTGGAATTGTCCAGTTGTCCTGCGAACCCTGTGCTAATGTCAACAATAAAGAACACAAACGCTGCAGAAGTGAGTACATTAATCTTCACAGTCTAACAGTTCACAAACAGTTCATGTGCCAAAAGGATACTTCCCAATAACTACATTTGTATGGCAGTTACTTATATGAGTCGAAAAGAAACTACATAGTCACATAAATGTTGTGTAAGCATTTATAGGTGTGAGTAAAACCCTACACTGATAGCTCTGTACTGGAAGTGGCAACAGTCAAGTCTGAGTACAACATGTACATCACTGTCTACACCTCTAGCTTCATTTATAAGATGTATACCAACCTTCTGACTTACACAACAGTGTCCACAGCATACAAGCATGGGCCCTACTTTGGAAATCTGAAAGGGCTACACCTACATACCTTAGCAATTTATAGCATTGGGTTGCTATGACAGTGAGTACTGCAATTAGCACACAGCAGGCTGTATGCATTTACCAAATGCTGGGCAACAATTGGTGCAGAGAGCATCACATGCACATACGCAGTTACTTATAAAAGCAGATTGTACTTGCTATCCCCACATGCAGTCATTACATTGCATGTGTAAGCAACTGAACAACGCCAGCAGGGTATTGTCAAACAGTAGCACGTAAGAAAGGAATATATCATTAGGTAACAAATATACAGACCTAATTTAAAACTAAAGTTATCAATTAAGAAAAAAAAATAATCAACACAAACTAAACTTAAGTAAGACTCTTTACTTAAAAAAAACTGTCAAATCATACACAGACAGACCTGAAAGGGACAAACAGGTATGTAACAGTTTGTATTAACCGTCAAGTAGTAGATGTTTATGAATAGTACTGTACATACTCTGAAACATGCATATGTGGCAGCAGTAGGTATGTATGCACTGATGCCATGCATAACTACTGCCATGGAGAAATTGGTGTGTAGCTCTGTGCAGTGGGACATAACTGTGACATATGTAGCTCAGCATGATATGTCAAACATCTGAACATGTTATCTATAGTCTGTACAGTACTGCGTTTAATGGCAGATGGGGGGAGTAGTGCAAACACCCATATAATCTTGGATGTCACAGAGTAAGACATGCATGATAGTCACATAATGTGCAGCTTAGCATTGGCAACTGCTGTACCAGGCTAGTATAGTAATGTATCATTTGCAGATTTATATACTCTTGTACTATTACTGTATGCATACATGTGACAACTGTCCATATTGTAGCAAGGCCCAATAGGTCATCTGTGAGGTGTATGGACTTACAACAGTGTGGACCCTGTGTCTGTATGGCACACACATATGGCACCATATATATATCTGTGTCTGATATATTAGCATCTGAACATGTGCAAAGAGCAAGGGACATTCTGCAACTGTTTGTGAAGGGTGGCCATTTATATGTTGGTGCAGGTTGTTATGTGCATATTTATATGTAGGTTGTAGTGTGTGTCAAACAAGACAGCATACAGTGCTGTCACATGACATGTGTTGTTGAAACACCGTGGGTATGATTTGTTAGGTATTAAGTCTTCCAGATAGGGGGTCCTGCTAAAGATACATGGGCTGAGAATACCTTCCATGCATGCTGCACAAGACTGTGCAATATCATTACATAACTGTATCCCTCTCAACCTTTGCATAATTGATATTCCCACCATGAAAGGTGGACTGTATATGTGCCGATATGTATATGTATATGTACACCAATGGATGTTCATATGTACGCTCAAGCTCAATGTTGTACACATATTGCCATCCCTGTTGTTAAAAACCCTGCACCCATGAACTACCACATAGGTGGTAGTCTACTCAACACCGAAAGTGTGATAAGAGACTACGGGACACAGGTGGACAGTAGTGTTCCTTTTGATAATTACAGTGCCACACTAGTCATGTAAACAGAGTACAGTCCACATGTCATCTGTAAAGGTGTGTCATCCATGGAAACAGAGGTCAGTGTCCCTCTCTACACATCAGTCATAACACCCATCACAGAGTACAATGGCCCTGTTGGTATGTACCTCAGAAGACATCCACAGCAACAGTAGACGCCAGACACATACCTCACAAAGATTATTACCGGAGTCAAACAGATACCCTATGCTGACTGTCTTACAAAACCACAGGTACACTGTGTAGCATACCGCCTACCCAGAGGCTACCTCTGCCTAACATATAAAGCTAGGCCAAACCCACAGGTGTTGGACATGCTCTATGTAAACAGATGAAACTACACACAAGCTACACACTGTACTGATCTAAACCTTGTAACGTCAAAAAGCAGAACATGCATGAGTGGCACATTGTCATCTCAGACACATACCATACTCTGGAACTAACAACCTATCGATAGCAAATGAAGGTCCTCATTAGCAGTTGCCATGAGTAATCATGATGACTGGATGTGAGATAGGAAACACAACCCGGTAATCACCTCTGTGGGTCTGCATGACAGGGGCACATGAACCTACATTACATGTGTGTTGAAGGGCAGGGTACCATATGGCTAGGCTTCCATAGGCCCTATGGATAACAGCCTATCATCTACCTAGTACCCCATACACACACGCATGTACCTGTAGCATCACATGCTATGTGAGGTTGACTGTGTGTGATGGAGAATGTGTAGGCAAATGTGTCAAAGATGTGTATATGTGTGATAGCCTAGTGGGAAACTTTGTATACCATGGTTTGGAGTGTTGTAGCTCTAATCCCATCAAAAGGTATGTATGCTATTGCTAGGTAGGAAAAGCAGTATGGCAGACGGAGTGACATAGTCCCATAGTGTTGACTGGAGTGTGCCATTGTAGGCTAAAGCAGTACATGAATGCTTATTGATTGTTAACACTAGTGGATACAAATCAGGTATGAACTGTAGTACCACCTGAAGCTGTAGGCCTACACAGCACAGTATGGTTTACATCCACATTGCTTGGTAATACTGTTCCATTTGTTACCTGTAATCCTCACACATTACAAACCTCAGGCATAAGTTTTTGTAGGTGCTGATACACAGTACTGTATGGTACACAGGTAAAACTAATCGGGGTTGCCATACCTTTGTGTCTTGTAGGTATGTCTGATGTGTGTGTGGGTATGCCTGTAACATGGCCTTGGTGGTATGTGTGTCACAGGATATAAGTGCATATCTAGCAACATGTATAGTGTAGTACAGCAGTATGCTGCCTATTATGATGAATGTGCACATATGTTACTGAGGGGTTTGCTATCAACAAGTAGAGTGGTGTACTGGTAGTACTGTAACCGTACTGTACATTCATTTCAATGGATGACAAATGTCTGTATGCATTAGCTTCATTTACACCTCCTGTGGCTAGGTGGTGCTTTGTGTCACATACCATGTGCCATGTACTGTTGTATAGTCGTACATACTGGTTCCACTTTGTTGCTGTGCAGAACATGGTGTGGTATATAGTATGTGCCAGGCACTGTCAGGCAGATGTGGCCTGAGCAGTCATATGTGTTATTAAAAGTGTGTATCTACTGACAACCAATAGGTTGCTATATATGGCATTTCATTGATGTCTGTACTTTACAATGTTAAGTATGCCACATGACTTGCTCACAATTACGTTTTATTGTCTTCCAGGGACATGTCTCACAACAGGAAACCAGCGTATTCCCCTGAGGAGGAGGAAGTCATTGCAGACGCCCTCATACACTATCACAACCTGCTGTTCTCCAGAACCAGTCAGGACCAGCATTGGCGCACTGCACTGTGGCAGGATGTTGTCCATCGGGTGAATGATGTAGGCATGCATAACTGGACTTATGAGCAGGTACGCCATCACTGCAGTGATTTAATCAGACATGTCCGGCAGCATGCCTCCGATGTCCACAGACAACAGCTTGCCACAGGTGGTGGTGCCGCAACACATCCCCCCCTCACTAGAGTGGAAGAGCTGCTCCTCAGCATGGTGGCTCCTGGCCAGCCAGTACAACACACCTGTGTCATCATGGAGTCCGGAGTCACCCAGCATGGTGATACAGAGCATGCAGATAACATGGCATATCAGTAGACCACTGTTAGCTCGATTGTTATAACATGCATGTATCAGATGTGTACTGTGTATGCAGTAGATGTAGAGCCTGGTATCATGCAATACTGATAATTTGGGACATTATCTGTATGCCTGTGACTGTCACCTCATGTACTACTGTAAAATTGCAAACCACAGCAGCAATGCCATAGTTGTTGACACTGACAAACTGTCTCACATCCTTGCAGGTCCTTCTGGTGTGATAGCAAGACAGCAGACCCATGCTGGTGAGTGTTCTACATTTGATATAGCATATGACATGTGCATGTCATAGGAGAGTTGTAGGCCATATACACATGTTCAACACCTACACATAGTGCATGCTCTGCATGTTCTCTGTGGGACTATGCACATCCCAGTAACATGAGTAGCTGCCTCAAACACATGCAATACACGGAGCATAAAAAAAAATTGGGGTACACTGTAGTGGACATTGTATATGCAGAGTCAATACACATGCACACAACATACACCACTTTGTCATATGCAGTATGTGTTACTATGATACACATGGTGTATGGAGACACCTGCTGTAAGGTCATACTCCAGTATCCCATATGTCATCAACACAGCACACATACTATACCTGAGGGGTAGAGGCCTATCATGGGGCGGTGTGACACACGTCAACACACGACACAGTCATGATAGGCAATGCTCCCTATTGAACACCTGAAATGCCCATGTAACAACTGTCTGTGAAATGGTAAATGTAGCCTAAGTGGTGCAGGTCAAGTACGGCAAGATAGTTGCCAGTGTGACATACATTAGTTGCTTTGAGTGACCACATGATGCTGCCTGATGATGGCTCATGGTACTACACTACATCCAGTTACAGTACCTACAGTACTACACATAGCATTCATTGTTATACACCTGACAGTTGTGTGCATCCGGCCATGGTATGTATACCTATGAGTGATGGTGCACAGGATATTGGAAAGCGTTTCAGACTTGCACTGCAATGTTATGTCCATGTACACATTGTGTTCCAGGGTGAGGCCAATCATTGAACAACACACATGCATCAACGACATGTATACTGTTATCAACAAGGACTCTCTACACTCGCACTGCATGCTGTTGAGCAACACACATCCTGCATGCTAACACGTGTGATGGACTCTTTGGCTTGTGATACTGTACTCCACCATCAACCACTAATGAATATGTTCCATATTGCTGTTGGTGTGTGTGTGTGTGTGTGTGTGTGTGTGTGTGTGTGTGTGTGTGTGTGTGTGTGTGTGTGTGTGTGTCAACCTGACTGAGTAGTGTATTTGTGTGCATGTGTTCATGTGTGCATGTGTGCATGTGTGCATGTGTTCATGTGTGCATGTGTGCATGTGTTCATGTGTGCATGTGTTCATGTGTTCATGTGTTCATGTGTCCATTGGTGCATGTGTTCATGTGTGCATGTGTTCATGTGTTCATGTGTGAATGTGTGCATGTGCGCATGTGTTCATGTATGCATGTGTTCATGTGTGCATGTGTTCATGTGTTCATGTGTTCATGTGTTCATGTGTGTATATGGTCATGTGTGCATGTGTGCATGTGTGCTAACATCCTCTAGAGATAATAAAGTGTGTTTCCTGTCTCCGTCTCACAGGTGCTGAGGTATTGTTGGATGAGTGCAGCAGGGAACCTGAAGTCACTGCCACTAATAGTGAACATGATGATACATGTGTTGTGGCACAGGCAGGTTTGACAGGGTCTGTCGTTAGTCCGCCAATCAACAGTACACAGCTTTCCACACCATCTATGTGCACGTACATACTGCAATACATCCCTCAACACCAATGGCCTTAGGTGAGGAACAGCATACGGTAGGCATTGACCAGGACAGTGTGGTATCTATGGCACATGCAACCCCACACAGCAGCCATGCTCAGACACCCAGAATGATACCACATAGGCATATGTACAGGGGTTCTCGTGGGAGCACCACTGGTCATAATGCCCCTGGCAGGCATGCCCGCACAGGTCTGACAACCTCAGGTATGTTCCGGGCTGTAATGCAAGCACAGGCACATATGGAACAGTACACCAGGCAGGGACTAAGGGTGCAGAGGTCTCATAACACTGCTATCAATGACAGTATCCGTGACCTTGCCGGTGCCATCCGTAATTACACCGATGTCATTGATAGACGTGGGGGGGAGACACTAGATGTCCTCCGCAATGTAATTTCCATGTGCCAGGACAGTGCAGGATGGCTGGGACATCGACGTGGATGTATGCCAGCAACATCATCAGCTGGAAGTTGTTGTGGATGACACACAAGTGCCAGCCGCTCCCGTAGTGGCAGTACCATCTCCAGCAATGTTGTGGCTGGGCTGTCGGTAGACCGTCCGAGATGACAATGTGCACATGGCTCTGGCCAGTCCCAGCAGGGACATGGGTCCAGTCAACATCCCTCTGCCTCTGACGATAGTACCCAGTCTGGCTTAGTACCCAGTACTGTCCGTGTCACCCCTGCCAGGCACAGGTACTGTGTCCGTGGCCGGAGATGGTGATCTGTACAGCCTGCCAGGTACAGTCTGTGGCTGTCACACAACCTCCTGTATTTGGCAGCCACAAGGGGGTACTGTGTGCATGCAGACACACACACATAATACCAACACCTAGGGCTAACACATACACACACACATTACACCAACACTGACCTGTACTGTACTGTTGTCCCTCACACACTCACACACACATACATGTCGATTGGATGGGTCATTGTCGGGCTCTGGCAAACTAATAACACACCCTGTGCATATTATGAAACTGTGCCACCTCTTGTCATCTGTGACATTGATGCAGGAATAGGCTAACATGGTGCTAATGCACAGGGTGACCTAATAGCAGTGTAGCAATGTTAGCATGTTGTCAACAGTAAAGTGTAAAGATATCCTTGTATGTGTATCTGAGCAGGCATGATGCATCAAAGCTATGATTATCAATGTAGTATTGTTTACAACAGTGTTAATTCCAAACATGGATTGTCCGCCCATGTGCCACTTGGCTGATGTGTGTGGTACTGGCAGCATGTGTTGGTGAGTGTACGTTACGTGTGTGATGTGTGCTGTACAGATTTCAAGGTGTACATTTGTGAACATGGTGTAGATGCATTGCCTGCATGTACGTGCATGGTGGGCACATGGCAAGGGTGATATGCCTTGTATTACACAGTGTTAACACTTCATATTTCCTATTGGTGTCCACTATGCATTTTACTACACATATGTCACAACTTGGGTACACATGTGTGTATGACATGGTATGACACTATGCTGTGGGTGATACTGTTAATATCGGTCATTGGTTTGCATTCTGGTAGTGTACATAACATCAACAGCCTGATTTTAACCAGTTGTTAGTTGATGTCTTGACAACTGACACACAGCTGTAGGATACACAGTAGCATTTGAATAATTCTGGCACTGTACTGTACCAGTTACCAGTGGTATTGACCACCACACTTTCCCGTGACGACTCCTGTTTGGCATGTGTCCATCCTAGGTACAAGCAGACACACTAGGGTTATGTCCATCCACATCTGGTAATGCATACAGTGGCCTACAATGCATTCACCCGATTAGACACTTATCCTCCACAAGGGTATCATACGGACAGATACCTGTTGACAAACACATGCTGTGAAGCTATGAGCCAACTATAGCATAGTCATCCACATTTAATGCACATAGTGTCCTGACAATACCACATTGGTAGTAGCCCACAACATGTAGCAGGGGTACCGATGTGTACATACAGCCACATGTGATGTCATCTGTCCTTTGATATTCACATTTTCACCACATTGGTAGTAGCCCACAACATGTAGCAGGGGTACCGATGTGTACATACAGCCACATGTGATGTCATCTGTCCTTTGATATTCACATTTTCAAAGGTATGCTGATGTCCCTCAGTGTATCACATAAGCAATAAGGGGTCTGTATGCATATCCACGGAGTTGTTGTACACCTATAATGAATGGCCATTATTGACAGACTGTATTGTATTTGAACATGTCTGAAATATGCCCCAGGCATACACCCTCACTCACACTATTCTATGGAAACTGTCACATGTGTGTGTGTGACACTGATGACCTAGGGCACAGATCACTACAGTGGCTGGACTTGTCACATACATACATATGTGACCTATAGTCTGAGAAGCAGCAGCACCAACTGTCAATGGTAACAGATGTATTCGTGTTTAAAGCAGGCTACACACCTATGAAGTGACTGAGGTCACATGTAAACATATGTCTTGGCTACACAGTTACCAATAGAGGTCACATGTACATATGTGTATTTGCCACACAGATAACTGAAGTGTGCAATGTGCATACTGTTGTTTTACTGATATGTCATACAGTAGTAAAGGCAAAACTCACAACACATTGATCAACAGTATCACACACTCATACTCAGCAATTTCAGTTTTCAAACCCCTACCTAACTATGTTATGAGAGTACATAAATACACATCAACCTAACATGCTATATGCTTTACTGGGAGTTTTCATTTCCAATGCTGTATTTGTGGGATACTGACATCATCAGACTTGCCAAAGAGGAATTCAACTCTTTTAATGTGTTTTCACAGTCTCTAAAAAGACCACTCCTCTCAAAGGAAAATCTCACACACCCACACACACCAACACTCAGCAATTGCAGGATTCAAACGCCTACTTAACTATGTTATGATACGTGCGAGATACGCATTAGCATGACGTGCTATAAGCTTTAAGGAGAGCTTTTATTTCCACTGCTGTATTTGTGGGATACTGACATCATCAAACCTGCCAAAGAGGAATTCACCTCTTTTAATGTGTTTTCACAGTCTCCAAAAGGGTATGCTTTTCAAAGGAAATCACACTGTGATTGTAGGATTCAAACCCCTACCTAACTATGTTATGATACTAGAGATATACACATTAACATGACGCACTATACGCTTTACTGGGAGCTTTCATTTCCACTGCTGTATTTGTGGGATACTGACATCATCAGACTTGCCAAAGAGGAATTCACCTCTTTTAATGTGTTTTCACAGTCTCCAAAAGGCCACTCTTCTCAAAGGAAATCACACACACACACAGTGACTGCAGGATTCAAGCCCCTACCTAACTATGTTATGATACCAGAGAGATATGCATTAACACGACGTGCTATATGCTTTATTGGGAGCTTTCATTAACACTACTGTATTTGTGGGATACTGACATCATCAGACTTGCCAAAGAGGAATTCGCCTCTTTTAATGTGTTTTCACAGTCTCCAAAAGGCCACTTCTCTCAAAGAAAATCACACGTACACTCAGTGATTGCAGGATTCAAACCCCTACTTAACTATGTTATGATGCTAGAGAGATACGCATTAACAGAACATGCTATGTGCTTTACTGGGAGTTTGTATCTCCACTGCTGCATTTGTGGGATACTGACATCATCAAACTTGCCAAAGAGGAATTCACTTCTTTTAATGTGTTTTCACAGTCTCCAAAAAGGCCACTCCTCTCAAAAGAAATCTCACACACACACACACACCCCTCAGCAATTGCAGGATTCAAACCCCTACCTAACTATGTTATGATACTAGAGAAATACGCATTAACACAATGCACTATATGCTTTACTGTGAGGTTTCAGTTCTCCTGCTATATTTGTAGGATGCTGACATCATCAGACTGGACATGGTAATGTGCGTGCAGTTAGTTTTATAGAATCCCAGGAATGAACCATGTGGGTCAGCAGATGTGAACAGCTTGAACAGGTCTCCACAATTCTTAGCTTGTGTGATCTATCTGTGGACAAATTGCCATTCCTTCATATGACAATACATAGTTATGCACAAATTGTTGGTTTTGTGGATACGACATGTGTCTGGGATGTTGATAAAGGGCTATTCAAAGTCAATGTGGGACATGTGTATCTCCTTTCAGTGATGTATGTCCTGGGTGGCTGCCTTGAGAACAGTCTAGCAGGTTTGGGAAACATGATCTGCCCATTAACATACCACAGTTGGTTGGGTTGTGTGTTTGTCGGCTTCCAATAGCTCTGTTTCTGACTGCAATCATGATGGACTCCATGGCCTAGCAGTTCAGACTTCATAGGCTTATAGGACTATAGTTCCCATGGTCTGTTGTGCACCAACACTTGTGGGGTGTGCCATATGTTGCTGTAACACATTCAATAGTTTAAGATCCTGTAGAGAGGGTGAGGTTCAACAGACTGTTCAGGTGCAGGGTCTGTTTGTTCTGTAGTTCACTTATGACACATATGGGGAAACAATGTTATCCAAGTGATGCCATTCATTCGGCTTTGGGAGGAGCTGTTTACCCATCAGACATGTGATATCTCCTGGTATGGTGATAGTGCCTTTTGTCAGTGGGAGGCGGGTATGTATGGACCTGTCTGTCAGGATGTCGGCATTGTCAGACAGGTACAGTTGACCCTGACTCAGGACATATATGAGTGTACATTGCTATTTATGACATAGGTAGGTGTCATGGGTCTGTCTGTACTCCTTCGCAGATAATCTTTCCAAAACAATGACAAACATGACCACTAAACCCCTGTTATACTCTTTTACACACTTAACACACTAATGATCCTTTGTGATCAGTCAACAGAGTATGTCATCATAATATCCTGGCATGTCCAAAGGTCATTTTCATGTGTACTCTCCAGTCCAGCTGGTGCATATTTGGATTTTGACACAATGTTACAACTGCCTTATGTACACAGACAACCCTGTCCTTCTCCCAACAAACTCAGATATATGTGAGAGATGCAACTATATACACAAACAGGAGGCTGACCTCTCTCGACCCGTGACTGGCACAGTCTATCAGGTGGTGAAGGTAACCACACACATCACATATCCAGTCTCACATAGACCTATAGCAACAGCAAACCAATTACATTACCACACAAAACAAACTCGGATGCTCTAACTAAACTCTGCATAAGCAGCAGAGACATCCAAAGCAGACACACAAACAACTGCTAACCCACAACAATACACACATATCACATAGTTCACAAAGTCAGTGTGCCACACAGTCACTGTGCTTAGGGCTGAACAACACAACGAATACACTTGTGATAGGTGAGTCTTATTGTCAGACACACTGACATCACACTCACCAGGATGAACTAGGAGATGGTCACTATGAGCTGTCTGCCGGGTGCCAGGATCTGGCACATAACACATGCACTCAGGTCACTCCAAAGCAAGTACAACTATGGCTCCATCATTGCCCATGCTGGTGTGAAAACACTCAGACGTTCCTCCCCGGACTACATGACAAGAGACATAGTGGAGCTCTCTGATCATGTATCCCAGGCCAGTATGACCCTGACCTTGTGTAGCATCTTACCCTCACCAAGAATGATGTCACAGTATACAGACAAACTGATCACTTTTAACAGTTGGCTAACATATTGGTGTCATTCAAAGGGGATACAGTGTCTGTCAGCCTGGGATGACATGCTCGACATGCCACCTAGCTTTGCTATGGACGGCTTGCACCTGTCACCCATAGGCTTTCAAATACTGGCTAAGGGTCTTGCCACCCCCATAGTGACATTTTTAATCGAGGCTCAGAAGATGAACCCACCTCTATAGATGTTACAAGGTAAAGGAAACTAAGGGTAATGCTGCTCAACAACAGATGTCTAACCCTCAGAATGCACGCACTCAGGACTCTACTTAGTATGGAGACTGTCAGTATCTATGCAGTAACAGACACCTGGTTCAGGCTCCCGAAAGCACACCAGCACTACCAGGTTTTACTTCATACCATGCTTTTCGGACACAAGACTCGGACCGGTCAACAATGGTAGGGGGAGTATCCATAGTCATCACACATACACACACCTCTAAGTTAGTAGCACTGCACAAAGCATCGGACACCATACATGTGCAACTAACAGTGGGCCAAACTGCATTTAAGTTTGTAGACTGCTACAGACCACCCTCCCGAACTCAGGAACACCACTCGGTATTCCTGGGAACACTGTAGAATATGAAGGTCTCTACAAACACCATTATATTGGGTGACTTCAAATACACAAACATTGACTGGGAATACTACTCAGGCACCAACACCCTCACACAACTGTTGCTAGGATTTATAGACTCAAATGCTATGGCACAACTGGTCACCACACACGCTAGAGGGGAAAACACGTGGGACATGTTCATCGCCAACATGGGGACTCTGTGTTCCACACCACAGGTATACCCTTCATTGGTAAGGTCAGACCATACATTAATCTCACTGGACATACATATCCCGTCCACACCCCCATCCTAGGTAATCTCAGTGAAGACCTTCTCAAAAGCAAACATCACACTTCTATAAACCGGGGTGGTATCCATCAAAGACACTGGCACAGTGGTGAATACGGCTCAGAACACTGAATCCTTTACAAACGCATTCTATGGACACCTACTGGAATGCATGGATCGTGCTATCCTAAATAACAACAAGACTCACTCATCCAAAGGCAGGGAACCTGTCTGGTGGACCACGGCCATTAATGAGCTATACAACGAAAGGAGGAGGCTACTACATGACAGAGCACAATCCCAAAAAGGGAAGGCATCTGTGATCAGTACTAGCAAAAAGCTACAATCACTCATGAAATTCATCTGAGGCCCGCTTCTAATAGACACTTGCAACAGACACTACGGACAATCACAAGGCCTTCTTTAATTATGTCAGGAACCTGGGTGGAAACTCCCAGATATGCTGTGAGTTACTGCATGATGACACAACATACACTGAACACACTGACATTGCCAACATCCTGGCAAACAGGTTCAGTGCAAATGTTTCCCCCCCATCCCCCCTAAAGTGCAAATGTCCATCCCAACAGGGTGTAGCCTCCCTGACATCACAGATGAACAGGTGAGTGCTGCCCTCTCCAAAGCAGACAACACAGCATCAATGGGACTGGATGTTGTCCCGGCCTGCGTCTTACAGGAGCTTCATGACAAACTTAACACCCACATTAAGTCACTGTTCAATATCAGAGTTACTACAGGATATGTACCCAAGGAATGGCATACAGCAACAGTGTTCCTGCTCGACAGAGGTGGTGCCACAAGGGACCCTGGACAATATCGCCCTATAAGCCTAACTAGACTGGTCTGCAAAGCTATGGAGCGTATCGTCATGGAACACATGCACATAAACATCGGGAACCTACAGACACTGGATCCTACACAATTCGGCTTTGTTGTGTTGCCTCTTGAACCTGTTTGACGTCTTTAAACAGTTACCAGGTCCATAGATGTAGAGAAGGTTGTCCACACAGCCTACCTGGAGCTCGCAAAACAGTTTGACACAATACCCAGCTCGGCCATTATATATAAGCTCACCGGCTTCGATATCAACACATCTGTCACAACATGGATTGCTAACTGGATCATGGATAGCACCCACATGGTCAGTATTGTTGGTGCCATGTCTGACTATACACCAGCTACACGTGGCATCCCACAAGGCTCAGTCCTGAGACCACTCTTGTTCAGTATATATTCCTCAGACGTACAGGCTAACATGGGAGGAATATGGCTGACCATGTTCGCAGATGACTGCTAACTGGGTGCCATAATCAACTGTCCAGCTAGCACAAGCATCCTCCAAAAGGGTCTCACAGAGATGGATGACTGGTGCCAGAGCCATGGCCTACAGCTAATTGCCATTAGATGCATAGTCATCCCCTTTGGTGATAACAACGTGCCCACACATTACCACATAGGTGATAATCCATCATGTATGGTGGGTGTTATTAGGGATTTGGGGACATGAGTAGTTAGTACTCTTGCCTTTGACAATCACTTTGCCAGTGTGGTTAGACAGACCTTCTATGTATCCCACCTTATCCCATAGGGTTTCAAATCTAGATCGAGTGGGGTCACTGTGCCCTTATAGTCATCAGGCCCATGCTTGGATACAATGCCCCATTTCAGATGTACCTTACCCGACACCTGCAGTGACTGTAATGGCCACATATGTACCTCACCAAGTCGATCTAGGGACCCACACAGATGATCTGCGCAGTTTGGCTATGGTAACCCCAGCTCTTCTCAGTTGCTTACTGCCTACTCAGATGCAATGTGTGCCTGTTGTTTAAATCCATGTCCATCACAGAGTTTGTGGACAGGACCCACCTCAGGATATCCAAGTCCCTTAGAGCTACACACTCCAGGGACGGAAACATCAACACTGATATTAATAGGACATGCGAGAGGGGCGGATTCCTATCCCAGAGGCTCCACTCACTCTGGAATGAGATAGAGTTTGTGGACAGGACCCACCTCAGGATATCCAAGTCCTTTAGAGCTACACACTCCAGGGACGGAAACATCAACACTGATATTAATAGGACATGCTGGAGGGGCAGATTCCTATCCCAGAGGCTCCACTCACTCTGGAATGAGATACCGTCACGCATACGCAGAGACCCACACTGACCACCTACAGGAGATATCTTGACAAGTGGATGGGTGATCGTATGTTTAGCCCTGGGATATCTTCTGGGTCCCTGCTAGACAGTGGCACAATAAACTGAACATAAGTGGGCTATCTTGTGTGACCTACTATTCACAGGCACAATCTACTAATCTAACAGGGTTGCGAAAGCCAAACACACTCTGGCTAGGCTTATACATGTCGTAGGACAGATAGCCTAGTATCAACCTCTGAACCTATGATAATGTTTGGGATGCACATTGTTTATTGATGATACTGATTGCATGTTTTGTTTCTTCTTTGCTTTCCCACTTTCTATGAACAACATAAGTATCTGCAGAACATATTTGATTATGACAGGGTTCCACTATATTATATATGTGTCTGTTGTCATATAACTGTGTGCACAAGGTGGATTGATGAATAGTGGGAGGTTCATGTATTAACACATGCAACTGCCGGATATGTGTGGCCCACTGCTGTACTCAGACATGGCCTAAGTGTGTGAGCATGCCCAGTTTGACGTTTCAGTGTTTTGTTGCCTGACATTTGTCTCATTTCTTCAAGTGTGTGAGCATGCCCAGTGTGACCTTTCAGTATGTTGCTGTCTGAGGTCCACTACATTTGCTGATGTGTGTGAACATTACCAATATTAACATTTATACTATATGTGTGTTGAAAATCAGGTTCTATTCTTACTGCAGGGCTCATCTTTGTATCTTAACTTGACAGGGATTATGCTATGCCTGCAGGGTTTCCATGAGATACTTTGCATAGACTTATCAACATTTCTTCATACAAACTGACATGCTGTCATGGTTTAGTGGTTCAGTACTATGACTATGATGCACAGTATCCTGGGTTCGAGGTCTGTCATGGCTTCATATTTTCATACTGGCCAGAACACACTGCTTCAGGAACAGTGAAGCAAATATGACCATATTTACCAACACATACCTTGGTTTCCACTGGGATGGGTTCCCCTCTGTTGGTTCTGTGTGTGAGGCGTGGCCTGTACAGCTCAACTATGCTCAACTTTGACCAAACTTGCACTAAATTGCTCAATATTAACCAACATTGCAGAATGGTGGCCAATATTGCTCAACATTGCCAAAAGTTGGGCTACTTAGTGTGTGCACTTTTGTTTACATATACTAAATAGTGGTAAGAGCTGTTTAGCACTGCTTTATATTGCTTAACACATGGCAATCATACCTCAGGTGGTGCTGCAGGGCTGCCTATGTCGGATGCACATGTCACACTCCCTATACATGTTTGTTAACAGGTTGTGTCAGGTTAGGCATCCTTTTACTATATGTGCGGGTCAAAGAGAGGCATAATTTCTAGGGCTCCTACTGTGCCAGTGTGTATGCTATGCATTGCCTCTTTGCCAAGGCCAAAGCATGCTGGGCACATCTCCTTCTGCCTACTGGGGCAGGCTCAGGTCATTCCTCCTCCGAGTCACGCTCTGCCTGTGATGGCTTTGGCAATGGTGGGGGGCTGTTTGGCCCAGGCCTATGCTGCTCCTGCTGCAGCTGTTTTCGCAGGATCATATTATGTAGCATAGCACATACCATGACTATTTGGGTACATGTAGTTGGTGAGTACTGCAAGGCTTCACCAGTTGTGTCCAGGCACCGGAACCGTGACTTGAGCAGCCCAAACACACGCTCGATTACATTTCGTGTCTGTGCGTGTGCCTCATTATGTCATTCCTGTTCAGGTGTGTGTGCATTTCTGATGGATGTCATCAGCCACGGCTCGAGTGCATAGCCAGCATCCCCCATTAGGTGACCATGAGGGATGTCCCCATTGGCAAATGTCTGGTACAGCTGTGTCAGATGCCAGATATGGGAGTCATGGTAGCTTCCAGGGCAGCCAGCACACACATTCGTTATTATGCCCTGGGCATCACACACAACCTGGCAGTTGATGGAGGGGAAACCCTTGCGGTTATAGTAGACGCTACCCCGCTCACCGGCTGGTGCTTTGATGCATATGTGCGTGCAGTCTATTGCACCCACTACCTCAGGGTATTCCACTATTTGCTGGAAGAGACGCATATTGCTGGCCAATACCTCACGGGAATTGGGGAAATATACATGATCACCGATATGTGCTGACATGGCATTCAGGAACTGGTGAAGTACCCTGGATGCTGATGCCTGTGAAATGCCCATCATATCACCAGTTGGTCTCTGGAAGGTACCTGTTGCTAGTATTCTTAGGCCAACACATACCTTGGTTTCCACTGGGATGGGTTCCCCTCTGTTGGTTCTGTGTGTGAGGCGTGGCCTGTACAGCTCAACAATTTGCTGCATGAGGTCTCTGTCCACTCTATAGCGCTCCACTATCTCCAGCTCATGTAGCCCCTGGTAGGTTACCCTGGGCCTGTACACTCTTCTCCATCTCCTCACTGTGGGTTGCTCAGCAGTATTCGCATTATCACCACCCTCAGCATGTTGCATATGTCGCCTTATAACAGCAATGGCAGCCCCTAACATTTCTTTGTCTCACTAAAGCTTTTTCAGTTTTCACTTCTATTAGCTTACTGCAGTGTTGCAGTGTCTCTGAGAAAAACATAGTGGAATGTTGTTTGCTGAGTTTTAAGTGCTGGGCTGGGCTGGGCTAGTGTATTGCCTGTGTAATTGGCTGATTCTAATTATTTTCACCTGCTAGCTCTGCTGGTACTCCCTGGTTAACTTTCTACTATTTGTTGTGCTTCCTTTTCCCTTTCTGTTTCCTCAGGGGGGCAGCGCCACACACACAAGTGCAAACACATGCACACAAGCGCTAACATGCACACACCAGCTGACATGCGTGCACACATGCTTACATGGACTACAACTTGCTTATTCTTGCTAGAATGTGCACACACACGTGCAAACGCGCTTACACGGGTTTCAACAACCTTACACTTGCTTACTCCGGCTTAAACACACACACACAGGCTTACTCGGTTTTACAGGCACGCACACATGTGCATACACATTGCAGGAACTTCTACAAGAAACTTTAGTGTTGTTCACAGCATACACCTTCAATTTCTTGCCTTTAGCTAGGGTACCTGTTGACACACCTCTTCCAGTGATGAGTAACTGACAGCAGACACATACTACTCTACTCCAATGAGCTTCACTTCTTTCAGACATACCCCCCTCATGATGTCACCTATCGTCTACTCTGATACTCCCCTTATCCTACTCTACACTCCACTGACTGTGCTCTTTTGCTATGTAGACTTGGGATTCACTATCCTTACCCTCATTTGCATAGGATTGCCTACTAATGCTTGGTTACATCTCTTAGACTGTGCTTCCCCCCTTAGCAACTTCTACTCGGTAGCCATGTTGTCTTCAGAATGCCATTCACTTCAATTGTATATTAGGGATTACTATGAAATCCACATTTGTGGATTTTAATTAATGGTTTTCTGGTTTTTAGAGTGCAGCGCGTTTGCGTGGCGCTGCGCTTTGCTTAAACATCAGTGATCGGGATAAAACATATTAATTTATTTTAATTTTGCATCGGTGATCATTGCAATGGCCGTATTTTTGGCCATTGTCATGCTTCCTCGACTGGATGCATCCTTTTTTTGCAGCTGTCACGGCTCAGTTTTGCTATTTGCAGAACCATACTCAATTGTCAACGGAGTACATTTCTGCAAATAACACTGCTCTTACTCGGACATGTTAGGGTTTCCTGGATTGCAAATTTACCTCATTTGCATAGCTTTCTGCAGCAAATGTGGTAATTTGCATAACCTAGCCCTGTCCATGTAAGAGGAGGTTTAGGAGCTCTCTTGCACGCCCCTGCCGGCTGTTCCTGGATCGCTCGGTAGACATGTTGGCTGCATGTAGTCTTACTCTACTGTTAGACTCCGTGCAAGCCTTTGTGAATCCGGACCATTATTGGTCTACTCTGCTAGGCTGTAACTACCCAGGCACACCTGAGGATAGCTCCTTGGACTTGACCTGATGACCAAAACCAACCACATCTTTGTAATTTAGTCCACACAATGACTGCATACTGTTTATAGCTATTTTGACAGTTCCAAGTGTTTGCACCATGTTCATCAAATACACCTTCTTACACTGAAGCAGTTAACGTATCCCTGCCTGAATCACAAAGGCCTCCTACATGAAGGTTTGGTATAAAGGACACTCAGCATAACACTGACAAGTGGAAAACATACAAAAACACTACAGAAAACATACTACAGAAGGAGGACGCTCAAACATTGGTAATGTTTTCATCATAGACGGTGCCATAGTCAGACACAGAGATGCACCGCTGGTCAGGCTGAATGAAGATGGGGTGATGGTTAGTTACCTCTCAGGTGTCAATAACTACCATGTAACTAGGTCCCTCCAGTCCCCTCATCCTAGGTACACATATAACATGGACAATGCGTACATGGGAATGAATGGATTGAGCCAAACCTCTTTGGATCATATTAAGAATGACATTATGGAGCTCTCAAATTATGCATCTAAATTTGGTGTGAAACTAGTTTTGAGCAGTATCCTACTAAGATGATGATGATGATGATGATGTGGCAAGAATGATGCCATAATAATATCTAAAGATAGTTGACTTTAACTATTGGCTTAGCTATTGGTGTCATTCTAAGGGGCCTGGGAGAGACAATTGACAGTCATGGCTGTTTTGCTTGGGATGACCTGCACCTCTCTCCTCACGAATCCTGTATATTGACCAGGAGCCTTCCCTTCTTTCCCCATACTCCCTTTTTCAGGCAAGGTCAGACTCAACAAATTACCTACCTAGTCAAGTAAAATCAAGAGTATATAAAGATAACACTGCTCAGTGCTAGAAGCCTAAAGAACACATTGCACTCCTTATAGGCATTCCTAACTCTTCAAAATATAGATGCCTGGACACTTGTTGAAACATGATTTCAGAATAGCAAGAACATTCCCACAGTGCAGGGGTTCAATACCTACCACTGTTTCAGAGCTAGTGCTGAAAATTATGCTGTTATTTGAGGGTGGGTGTACGTTTTCCTGAAAGCCAATTGACCTCTAGAGTCTTAAGAAAAGCAAGAACCTTGAACTTGTCCACATTGTTCTCATGGTAAATAAAACTCCACAACACATCATAGCCACCTGCCATACCACCACCATGCCACCTGCAGACCATAAGGCATTAAACAAACTGATGTCCCTGCCTATCAAACCAAAGACTTGAAATATACTTCAATTACTTGGCAAAGCTATGCTACCACAAATAAGTATGAACAAGGATTCCTTGACATTATCAACGCCAGCTCCTTAAACCATCTAGTTCAAGTTTCAACTAGGGGTTAAAAAATATTGGATCTAGGCATCTCCAATGTATCTCCCCAATGCTAAACACCTACACTATACTTAATGTTACTCACTGAATAAGTAACTGGCTTACCGATAGAACTCACTCTATTTTTATTGGAGGCATGCTCTCATCAAAAGTACTAGTAACCAACAGTGTCCCCCAGGATTAGTCCTAGAACAACTCTCTTTGATATATACTTTTATGGTGACAAATGAGTTATCAAAACCATGCAACTGATTAAGGCTACAGATGACTTTAAGCTCAGATTAGTCATCAAATCTTCATCTGAATTCCAGATTCTCCAGGATGGCTTAACATGCACAAACATGTGGCAATTGGACCATAGTCTTTAACTACCAAAAAATTAGCACTATGTCCTTTGGCAAACTTAGGCACCCATGCACCCAACTCATAGGTGACACTTTATTTGGTTATTAGGAACCTGGACAGTTTCAATGACAGTAAACTATCATTGGATCAGCATGTATCCACTGTCATTTGGAATGCCTTTTATCTAGCCAGATTGATTACCATGACTATATTTTCTAAGTCTAAGGAAGTTATCATCCTTCTCAATTCTGCCTTTATCAGACCATAATAGAGAATAATGCCTTTTCCGGTGTGTACTCATCTAAGTGTACGACTCATCTGGAGGGAATGCAATATTTTAGGACTCATCTGGAGGGGATGCAACATTTCCTCACTAAGACAATCAAGGGTATGTCTTTCTTGTACTGCACAGACTGCATTAAAGTCTTTTCTCTCTTTTTTGTTTCCTACATACATTTGGGATAAGACCTCTGTTTAACCCACAGAGCCATGAAATATCTAATTCTATTTGACCTCCCACACATCCACAAAGCAAATTATACTCAAAGCACCTGTCTGACAAAACAAAATGTCCACTGACATGTAAATATGATCTGTTGGCAATATAAGGATCTTTCCCAGAGGTAATTTGGATAAATGTTCATGTTTTCTTGAGAAATGCATTGCATCTCCTGCATACTATCTGGAGGATGACCTTATTTGCTTACTAAAGCTATATCATGCAGCAATCAAGGAAACACATGCAAATAAAAGCATGCACAAATATACTTGCTCAGAAGCATACAAACACACACTCACACACACACACACACACACACACACACACACACACACACACACACACACACACACACACACACACACACACACTGTATGCCTTCAACACAAACTCACCCAAGAATGGAGTTGTATAGACCAACAGGTTTGGACATTAACTGTGGTACGTAGCATCCTCTAGATAAGAGAACATGGATCACAAACTGTGTACTATGTCAGGGCTAGCCACTTAAATCTGAAAAACTGGCTCTAGCTGATTTGGTCACATTGACTAGTTTTTCCAATTCTGTGCATGAGTATATGCCAGTGATAAGTTGGTTGTGGACCTGGCCAACTCTGATTTATGTTACAGATCCATGCTAATAGCAGAAGAGATCTATATGCCCCTATTGGCCAGTAGGCACCTACCATAAAGCACAACAGCCCTGCATAAATAAGTTAATGGTCGGTCGTTGTCCAGTTGCCTAGCCCGGGTTACTTGGGATAGCTCAGTTGAGCAAATGTTGTACATAAAACAAATCAACCTAACAAACATAAACTAAGGATTGCTACACTCAGTATACATTCACTGACAGAATTCAGCTTGGAAGTGGATGACACAATGGTAAGGAGTAGGCTGGGCATCCTAAGGACTGAGAACCAAAGCCACTTGGCCTGGAATCCAAAGTCTTTATCTCAGGAGAAGGAGGATAGACTAGAAATAATTTGGTAATTGTGGTAAGGGAGAGGCTTTAAAAGACACTGAGGGATAACATCAGACTTAGTGACAGACTTATGGTGATCAGACTCCAATGTAAGGATATGGGTCTAGTCATAATCTCAGTCTGTGCCCCATACCTGGGCTGCTATAATGAGGAAAAATGTGCCTTCATGCAAAAGCTGCAGTGTTGATAATGGTGGACCTGAATGTACATGTCAGGATAAGCAAACAAAATAGGATATGAGGACTGCCTTGATCCATATAGCTAGTGCAACAGGAATAAAGAAGGAAAGTAATTCTAGACTTCTATCTGGCAAATGGCTTTATGGTAGCCAATGCATGATTCGGCAAGAGATGCAGTCACAAGATCACATGCAAGAATGGCCAGCATACAACTCAGATAGACTTCTTTCTAGAAAAAAATGCAATTAGGTAGAATCAGTGATTGTAAAAATATTCTCCAATGGAATAGTCAGCCCACAGCATAAACTACTGGCTGCCACAATCAACTGCAAACCATAGAAGGTTCTAAGGTCAAGACAGACTAGGCTGAAGACCTGGAAGTTGAATGGTGGGAAAGCACAAGAGTTCTAGAAAATACTCAGGGTTCTAGCACCATAGGAAGAAGAGGAAATATAAGCAGCTGAAGAATGGCAGTGCCTTAAAACAACATGTGTGAGGACTACAGAACAGATATGCAGCTGAGACAAGTATGGAAATAACGTACATAAAGAAAGTTAGTGGTGGAATGCAGAAGTACAGGAAGTCATCAAAAGAAAGAAGGAATGCAGGAAAAGGTGGGATATAAAAAGAGAGACCAGACTAAGAAGGAATACTGGCTGGAAAACAAAGAAGCTAAGAGAACAGTTGCAATAACAAAGCACAAGGCATCACAGGCGCTATACTAGTTTCTGGAAAATTGTATCAGGTTGCAAGGCAAAGACGGCAAGATTAAGAAGATAGGCATCTGCCACCCTTCATAAGGGATGCCAGCAAAACCTGCTCACCAGTCCACAGATCATCAGATGCAGATGGTAGAAATACTTCCATCAGGTTCTGAATGAAGAAAGCCCCACAGAAGCTGTACTGCTCCGGGGGAGCACTTAGGGACTTGCATTGGAACAGCTAAACACTTTTGTGGTTGTTCCTCACTAACAGGTTAGTCCCTTTTGTTGAAAACACTCACTTGTTTTTCCTAGTGATATTTAATAATTATGACATATATTTATTTAAGTGGTTGCTGTATCTCCTCAAAGAAGCTGTTGTGGATATACCTTACCAGTAGATTTGAAGATTTTTCATTTATGCTATTCATAACAAGGTGTTCCATTTTCAGTATGGCAAACAGCATGTGTACAACTGTTGATGATTTCAAGGCATTAAAACTAAGCCTAGAAATGATAACTTCAATAACTAACATCATACAGCATAGTAAGTCTGTTACAGACAACCATGATCGACAAGGGAGATCGAGGAATGGCTTCTTGAACAACAGAAGCAAGTGAATTTTACAATGGATACTTTTGCAGTCCTGTCATCAGATTCAAAAATGTTGGAGTCTTTGTATCAGCAACTGGAAAAAAAAAGTAGTTGATATGGAGAACAGAGCCAGGAGGAAATATTTACATTTAATTGGTCTGCCTGACGTGGTTGCCGATGATAATCTTGTGTTATTTATTACAAACTTTTTTAAAGATTTCTGGGCAGTAAAACACCTTTAATTATTGAGTGAGCACAAGGGATTACACCATGTTTGGATTCCTAATATTCCTAGGTAGTTCTGACTATACTACCTTGATTTTAATGATAGGGAGCTGATTTTATCCAAGTGCAGAGAAGCTGATAGCTTTATTGATATTAAGTGCAGTGGGTGGCTACAAATTTTTCATCTGATCTTTATTACAAAAGGAAAGCAATTCCTTGCTGCAGCAGCCAGGTAACTGTATGAACACAAAAAAAAATATTTTTAACTGAACAGTAACAATTACAGTAAAACTGAATAAAATAGTATTTCAACTGTATAAGGCACTAGGGGCTATAAGTGCAATAGAAAACAAGTATTTTCCTGCTCTTTAGATATTGATTGTCATTGATTTAAGCTTCTGGATGAAAACAGAGTCTGTCAAGTGTAATCCATAAATCCTTGGTTTAACTTTTTCCCCCAAGTTAGAATTTTTCCAGGTCTGAATAATATTCCCAGGCCACCATTGAGCTCTGGCTTAATATATTCAACAGAGGTTAGAAAGTATTCCCATGTCCAAACAACAGTCACAAACCAAAAGAAAGAACAGAACAACAACAGCTCTAGTTTAGTACACTCAATAGAATTTAAAGACACCTGAAACTGGCACAGAATCAGTATTTCTTTTTAGCCAGCTACTGGAATGCATAGACAGTTTTATTTCATAATGGGATAATTCACCTTATCAAGAAAACAAAGAGCATGATAAGAGTGAACAATTTATTTTCCACTGAACAATGTTATATTATAACAGTTACAAATTGTATATTTCTAGTGACATACCTATTTACAATTTTAAATCCATGAAAACCTATACCATCTAACAATATTAATCTATTAAAACAGTATTAATAAGACAACAAAATGCCATATTGCTATATTGTCTAGGAAACATATATCAGATTAGACACCCAATGTAAACAAAACATTTATATCAGAACAACAAGAACAGTTACAACAGTTACCAGAGCACCATCTTTTCTAATTTGTAAAAGTGCCTGTCAGAATTCTTCTTCGTCATCATCATCATCACCTTTAACACGTTTATTCCCATTTTCTTCATGGGGGCCGCAGTGCCACATCAGCTATTACCAAACCTCCTGACTCAGTGCCTCTCTCCTACCTTTTTAACAGTCATGCCTGTTACATATCTTCTGTCACACAATCCATCACTTACTTTGCTAAATGCCCTTGTTTGATCTTGCCTTCTTCCTTTCTGTCCCAAATAGTCTTCACCAAGTTGTCGTCTGTTTTCCTGCACATGTGCCTAAACAATTGCAATCTGTTCTTTTTGACCTTGTCTGCAATTTGGGCTACTTGGGCTTCTGCTGTGATGTCCTTATTTCTTCATCTGTCCCACAGTGTGCATCCTACCACCCATCTCAGGCACTTCATCTCCATTCACCTCTAGCTTTCTCACAGTTGTGCCAGTTGGCTGCAACCCCTCATTCAAACTTCCCTTCCCCTCACCCCCCACTTCTCAGATACT
Source organism: Protopterus annectens (assembly GCF_019279795.1). Lineage (NCBI taxonomy): Eukaryota > Metazoa > Chordata > Ceratodontiformes > Protopteridae > Protopterus > Protopterus annectens. Next base: position 253,427,894 of record NC_056734.1, read on the forward strand.
TGAAGCTGTTAACCTGTTCCACTATTTCCCCTTCTGTTGCATTTTTCAGCTTCTTCATAGGTGTTCATATGTGAATAATAGGCTATCCTAAAGGACTATTTTAAGCCTAGCCAGTAGCCCTAGGTCAGAATCAAACCTTGGTCCCTGTATCTATGAGGTGAAGACAGTAACTATTATGGCAAACTCAACCCTGAAATTCTGCTCATTTGCTTCATTTGCTGCCATTATAAATGTTGTATCCGAATACAGTTTCATCCCATGTGTCATCAGTTTTGCATTCCATTCCCCTATACTATGCTGACGTGCTTGTTCAGAGTCTGCCAGCAATGCCACATCATCTGCATAAAACAGCTTTGTTGATCTGTCCCCACTTGTTTGTTCACTAGTGTAATCCATCACCAGTATTAACAGCAGTGGTGTCAGAGCTGAACCCTGATATGCATTCACTCCCACTGGGAACACTCTGTGTGTTTGGACATTGCTCATTCTTGTGTCATTGGGGCCTTGAACATAGTCTGAACTAATTCTACTAATGCTTTTGAAAGTTTGAACCATTGCAGGACCCCAAATCAGTTTTCAGGGGACATTGTTATATACTTTCACCAAGTCTAGGAATGCCGACTTGGACTCGTTCCTCATCTCTAGGTTTTTTGCTACTCTCAGTTTCACTACAAACATTGGGTTGGTTGGGCTACATCTTGACCTGAATCTGAACTGCTCATCCCCCATCTTAATCTCTGCTACTCTCCTGCATATTCGTTTATCAGTCACCTTCTCCAGAATTTGATGCAGTATGAAAGGAATTTGATACGTCTACACTGCTTAAAGTTACAAATGTATACTTTGTTGTTGTATACTGGCACTAATATTCTTATTCTCCAGTCATCTGGGGTACACCTTTCTCTCCATACTGCTATGAGTTGTACGCTAAGAAGCCATTTCTCCCTAACTCCCCACATATTGATTGTATCTGCCACAGCCTTATTTTAACCTGCTGATATCCCTGACTTCATTTCCATTAGTTCTGTTCTTACTTCTTCTAGGGTGGGCTCCACCTCTTCTTTCAACATAGGCTGTGTCTGGGGCAGTACAGCTTCTTTTTTTTTCAGTAACATCAAACTTTATTTAAACAATAAAGCAACAATATATATGACCATAGCAAAAAATAATAGTAACCATCATGCAAACAGAACAGAAACAGCCAACAACCTTATGTAACATTAAAATATAACTAAACAATTAACTGGATTAAATTGCCCTAAAATTCTAATAATAATAAAATATATTATGAAAGAATTCTAGCCCACTATTTTTTCTTTTAAATTAAGTCTAAGTATTAATGAAAATGTGCATCAGTTCTTGGATCCAATCAATATAGTTTTTATTCCAAAATGTGAAAAATGCAATTAAAATTAATGCCACAACTATTCTAATAACAATTCTAAGCAATAGATAATCTTCCCTTATCCTTGATAAATACCATATAAACAAAATAAACAATCATATATATCGGGTAAAGTGACTTGTAATGCCCAACATATCATATGACACAATTTTCAGCAAATATGTGTGATGGACAGACAGAGCCAAACGGTATGAACGTAATCTGCCTCATCACTACTTTCTTTCGTTTCCACAGTCTAATAGGGAATGTTGTCAGAAATGTATAGCTCTAAACCAGATGTGTCAAACCCGTGGCCGCATGCAGCCCTCAGAGCTCTTCCATGCAGCCCGCGACCCTTAAGCCCAAATTCAACATTTTCTCTGGGGGGGGGGTTTAGGTGTTTTTTCACACCCGTGACCTTATATGTGCCAAAAGCACCTTTCCCATTTAGGTTTTTTGCTCCAAAATAGAAGCTGTGTATTTATGCCGAAGAAGAGCTGAAGAAGAAGGATTTGTCATTTGCGCTGAAGAAGAGGGATTTATCACTGACTTTAAAATGGACATCATCTCCTGACCTAACTGTATTAACAGGTAACTATAAAATCCTGCTGTTGTTTTTTTTAATAGGAGCCGATTCTTGTTTCAGTATGAGGAATTTGTAGGTTGATGCAGTGCATTGCATATGAAGATGCAGTCTGGCAATGAAGCTATTACCAGTAGGAGGTTTTTAATCAAGCTAGTAAAAGAAACTACAGCACTGATGATGTGCAGAATTCTTGAGAGCAAATTGCTTACTTTCCAATGCATTACACACAGAGTGGAGAAATGGAAGCACTGGAAAGGGGTCAACAGAAGTACAGCAGTGATAAAAATGGCAGGAGACTACCACACTTACAAGTTAGCGACTGAAAAATACAAAATGCAATAGACATTTTACAGGGTTGTTGTGATGTAGTTTGCAGAGAAGCCACATTATAAAATCCTGTGTTTTGTGATGAATTTGGCAAACTGCAAAAGAGCAATTACACACACACACACACACACACACACACACACACACACACACACACACACACACACACACACACACACACACACACACACACACACACACACACACACACACACACACACACACACACACACACGCGCGCACACACACACACACACACACACACACACACGCGCGCACACACACACACACACACACACACACGCGCGCACGGGCACACGCACACACACACACACACACTGGTGTAAGAGAATTAATTCAGAACCTGAGAAGCAGCAAGTACTGCCACTGGAAATCCTTGAGTGAGAGTGAGAGCTGTGGTAGTCTTGAGTTAGATTCTCCATGAAAGTTGTAATTTAAAAATAACAAAATTACCCCTGTCTCCGAAGGAACATGGGATTCCAGAGAGGAGTCCTGCTAAATATTTAAGATTTGGAAGATGGTACAATGATGCTTGGCAGATGTTCGGAGAGTCACAGTTAATAGTTGTGATAAAGACTGAGGAGTTTCATTTATTTTTTACATCCAGATATTGTAATGATGTTTTGATGGTGGAAAAACTACATGAGCTACTTGGTGTAGAATTGATTATGTACATATAATCATGTGTGCCCACATAACTGAAGAGGAATGTGCTATATGAGTTTAACTTTAAATGCTGATAGCTACAGGAGGCTGCATGTGGTGTGGTGTAATGTAGAGTCTACTCTGATTAAAGATTTTAAGGAGTCATACCAGTACCCTTCACAATGTAATGAATAACCAAGCAGCCAAGCCCTACTGGCTTAGTGGACTTGAGCTCTTGATATGGCTCTGCCTTCATTTTCTGATGATTACAGATATTAACCATTTTTGTTTTGAGATTTCAGAAATGCAATGGTATTAAACAAATATCACTTGTTTATCTGAGTAAGTTTGTCTCTGATCTGAATACAGATGGTGTTTCTATTAGTTTTTCATTTAAGAATGGAAGAGTGAATAATAATACATTATTGAATGCCAAAAATCCCAATGCCGTGTCTTTTTGTCTTCATAGCTAGCTAATTATGCTAACAAAACTTAATTATCTTGTGTCAGTGGAGAGAGACATATCTGTACATTGCTTGTTGTCGGTCTTAAGTCTTAGGACTCTGATGTAGGTTGCAGCAAGGCATATAATATATATATATATATATATATGTGTAATTATCCAGAAGCTGAATTTGATGAGCATGTTTTCATAGTGCGCTTGATGAGTGAAAGGCAATTGGCTCTGTACAACCTTTACTTTCTTCACATTTAAAAATAACCTTGAAAACAGAATATAGACAAGATGGAGTTCAAAGCAACACTGCCTAAGGACTGAGTGTGGTGTATCACCTGACTTTGCATACAGGTCCAATTTTTACAGCATTAAGTCGGTGTACTGCTGATAGCAGTCGCAGTGTTTTCCGCTTTGCAGATGCCACTTGTATTATGTTAGCTAACTCTTCCGATTTTGGTTGATTTTTTAAAACTAATGGGTGACTTAAAAATGTAATTTGCAGTACTGTGTTGCATAAGTAGGCAAATGCCATAAAATGATTTTAAAAGATGTTTTTTAGTTGTCTCTTGAAAGGAAATGTTCTTTGAGCATTTGTATCTTTTTAATGAGATGTTTGGGATGATTGCATTCTTGCCTTTTTAGATTTCTATTACTTTTGCTGAATGAAATTTGATTTCCTGAGTCTCTATTGGAGTAAATGTTCTAAAGCCCTAGGTCACATCTGCCTGGCAATGTTTGATTGTCTGTGGATACAAGTGCATTTTTTCAGTTATAGCTCACTTATTTATGCTGGTGTTCTATCATAAGCAGTTACAGCATGACCTTACTAAAAGTATTTTGTAAACATAACTAAGATGTTAGAGTTAACTGTTAAGATTAAGAATTAGAATTAGATTAGAATGAGAATTTTAATTTTAGGGCAAGTATTAGGCATTTATTACATTTATTCATTGTTCAAATGCACCTACAGTACAGCCAGGAGGTCAGCTTTGGCAGCTTGCAACAGCGAAACAGTTAACTATAGGTATATTTTATATGCGTCTCCAAGACAATTTCTGTTCACTCAATGTGGCCCCGGCAAGCGAAAAGGTTGGACACCCCTGTTCTAAAGTAAAAGAATGATATAAATGCCTACCTATTACCTTCACTTCTGCATGGAGCACCTATTCTCACTGACCTCTAAGTCTCACTTATGTCCAAGCTTGAATCTTGTTACAACAGAATAGCCAAATTTGCTACTAGTCCTACACATCTCGCCTATTACTGTATTGTTCTATATTCCCTTAATTGGATTGAGCTGCTTCCACATCTAATCTATCTGCAACTTAAAACTATGCAGAACATAGTTTATAAGCCCACTTCCTCTTCCTCAAAACTTATAATCTTAGTAGATGTTTAAGATCTGAAGAGAAACAATTTCTTACACTGATAAAACCCGGAAATTCAGCTGGCAAAAACCTCTACACATTTTCAATAGCAAAAGCCTGGAACTACCTTCCTGCTGATATTAGCCATAACCCTAAACATCACCATTAAACATGCTTTAAAAGAATTTCCAAGTAATGCAAGGATCTGCTCATGCCCCAAACCAGGCTAATAGTCCATCATCCAGCATTTCCCCTTTTTTCCTTCTTCATACATTTAACATTCACATACCCTATTGTTCTCCTTGTAGTATATTCCAAACCAGTCTGAAACTCTACAACCTTATTAATATCTATACATGATCCTAATATACTGTTATCATATACATTTAATCCCATTACTATATCTTTTTCCCTATCTAAAACATCATCTGCCCTTTAACACCATAAATCCAAACCTCACTTCTTTACTTTTCCTCTGCCCTCTCATCCAGTTTCTGTTCTTTCTCTTGAAATCCCTGATATCAGATGCTCTTCAACACTTTCTCATTGACCTAGTTTTTTTTCATCTCCCTGAAGACATCTACTAAATCTAATAACTTTTATTTCTATTTTACTCCTAGTAAGCCTAGTTTTTTTTCAGTCTGAATTCATCCTAAATTCTACCCTCCTTCCCTATCCAACAGACATTATAACTATTTGATCATTCGACTACATCTGCTTACTCATCTGTTTTTATCTCTGCTACAGCTAATAATCAACATCTCCACTTTTACCTTTTAGATTAACTACCCTGTCCTTATATTATCTGCACATAAGCAAATGCTACTATAACCAGTAGATCACGTAGGAATTCATCCCATAATGTCTGCTTCTAGAATACAGTAGCTGTTTAATTCCCTGCAGTAGAACTGATCTAGCTGATACTGAGAGGCTAATATCTGACCAAAAGCTTATAAAACATAAGCAAAATTAAGGAAAAGTGGAAGAAACACTAACTCTGATACCAGAAACACATCAGCCTTACATACAAGAACTACATGCACAAGTAATAATAAAACACATTATGTGAAATTAGTAAAATTCAATATTATAGCATAGACATTTAGAAGAAAAACATTGAAATATTTACTACAAAAGTACAGAGCAGAACGTGCCCGATGTGTAGTTCTAGACATACATGGATAAGTAAATCATGGGAGAAATAATCTTTGCTGTCAATGAAAGAGTTGTTTTTTGAAACAAGTGAAATGAGGCTGGCAACTGATGGTGAACATGCTGGCTGACCTCCCATTTCATTCAGGCAGTGTAACAATTGGGTTATTCCCACTAATAAAGAATTATTTTTTGTTTCTATGTATATGTGAGAGGTACAAGTACTTAACCAAACTGCAGTCCTCCCTCTCACAACCAAATGTGACCTCTCAGCAGCACACACCACCACTGCACTCCACACAAATACACAGTTAACTATTATATGCTGATACCTGTAAAAAGTCTCCACCTAAACCTGCAAGATCTAGTGAATCCTGAGTTCAACATAAATGAAACACTACAACACCTATTGGTTCTAGCATGGTAAAAGGATAGCAGATAACTTACCATTTCAAAAGTCGTGCACCTAGATAACATACTAACAAAAGTGTAGTAGTGATCAGGGACAGCAATGTCAAATCAAAAGGCTCAGGAGAGAAACAGCAATGTGACTAGCTTTCAGGAGCCATGATCGCTGATATATCGGGGCCCTAAAGATGTGAATGTCAAACAAATTTGTTTATGGCATGGTGGTGGTCCATGTGGGTATGAATGACCTGGTGTGTAAAACAATAAGGGGTATGAAGAAAGACATCACAGAACTCTCTATGTATGTCACAAATGCAGGTAAGACAATAGTTTTAAGCAGAATACTTCCTTCTCCTTGAATGATACCAAAGTACAGAGAAATATGATTAGCTTCAGCAACTGGCTGCACAGTTGGTGTCATTCTAGGTTGGATACAGTTTTTGTCAGTTTGGAGAGGAGATTTTAGACAGTCACTCTTGCTTTAAAATGGATAGCTTTCAACTCTCATTCCAGGGCTTCACCATACAAGCTAAAGCATTTGCTACCCCCTTAGTTTTAGGCAGAGTCCATCTAGCAGACCTCCCAGTTTAACAAATGAAATATATAAAGCGCCAAACCACATCAAATTGGCTGTGCTCAGTGTCAGGACTCTAACAAATTACCAGATCTTGAGGTCCTGCTGCATTTGATGTGTGTGTGTGTGTGTGTGTGTGTGTGTGTGTGTGTGTGTGTGTGTGTGTGCATGTGTACATCTGCTATCACAGAAACTTTGTTTAAAAGTACAGAAAATACTCCAACCATAATGGGTTTTGTATATACCATGCTTGTAGGCTCACTGGTAACTGTGGAGGTGTATCCATATTTGTTAATGATAACACGTTTAATCAGGTCTATAGAGAAGTAAAAATTGAGCTGACTAAGATTCAAATAACACAATATGACCAACTCTCAAAGCATAACATGATACAGGGCCTGTCAATGCTCTTAGAAAACAATGCTAGGTTCCTTAGGTTACACTGGATGAACTTCAGATTAGCAAGAATTCCATTAATCTAGATGACTTTATCTACTCAGTGATAAGCAAGGATATATATATACCTCAACTACAGGTTATATCACAAAGTTTCTTGATTTCATAAATTAAAACTCCTCGGACCAAATTGACAAAATATTCTTACCTGGTCCTTGCAAATACAGCATCAATATTAACTATTAGATGCATATATCAGAAAGTTCAAAGACTTCAAACATGCAAACTACAATTCTGTGTTGAACTCTCTAAATTCAAGTTTAACTGTATCTCCCAAGATACCGACAAAGCAAGTAGTTACTCAAGCAAAGTCTATACGTACCAAGATAAATGCATTGATTTCGCAGTCCTTATCACATCCATACAAAATGGGATGTTTAAAAGTAAACCAGCCTGGTGGTCATCATGTATAAATAAGAAATACAATGAAAGGAAAAAGCTACTTAAAAATATAGCACAAAAAACTCTCAAATCAAGGGCAGTATTAAAAAGCTATGAAAAGAACTAAAAAAAAAAATAAGAAAAAAATGAAAGCATTCCATGAACTTAGACTAACATCAGAAAATAGACACAATTACAAATCCTTCTTTAGCTACACTAGGAAACTAAAGAAAAATACCCATCATTGCTCAGAACATATCCAAAAATGGCACTGCTTATGCAGATGTAGCATTTATAGCCAATATACTAGCAAACAAATTCAGTGCAAATTTCTCCTCTGAAACAACTATGCATATCCCGCATATTCCACAGAATTTCAAATCCCCATTATAACCAAAGAACACTTTGAAATGAAAAAATACATCATACATGGGCCCCGATAATATACCCAGTTGCCTAATAAACAGTTCAAAACATGCCCTAGTAGAAATTATCCTACAGCTATTTAATTTTTAGCCACTGGTTTTGTCTCTAAAGTATGATACACAGCTGTTTTGGTGATACTTCATAATGGTTGACCCACCACTAACTCTAGAAACTATAGGCACATTAGCTTAACTAGTCATATTTGCAAAGCTACAGAACATATCATAGCTGACCTAATTGACTATGATATCAAAAGTCTTACAATTCTTGACCCCAAGCAGTTTATCTTTGTTAAGGGTGGATTTTGTCTAATGAATCTGATCAACTTCTTTGCAAAAGTAACTCAAGCTATGTACATTGGACATGCAGTACATACAGCTTACATCAACCTTGTTAAACAAACTGAAGGAGCTTCAAACTGACCTAGAAGTAATTAAGCTGACACCAATTGGTTTAGGGATAGAACCCATGTAGTGGTGGTGGCAGGTGGGTCCTCAGCAAACATGAAAGTGAGCAGTGTTGCTCCTCAGGGCACTGTGCTGGGACCTCTACTATTTGTCACATAGTTTCATTGATCTCCAAATTACAAATGCAGATTGCTAGCTAACCAAGTTTGCAGATGACTTCAAATTTGGTGTCATTCTCAAGTCACTCTCTGATATGCAAAAGGTCCAACTGTAACTCACATTTGTCAAAAACTATTACTCAAAAACAGGTTAAAATTAAATGTTTAAAAAAGTGCTGCATCATAGCATTTGGTAAGCAAACCCTTCATCCATCTTATAGTATAGATAATCCACTTCAAAATGAAAGAGAGATGGAACACCTTGGAAAATATGTAGACAATTCCCTTGCTTTTGCTCATCATATTGCAATAGTGGTTATCAAATGAATTTACCTTGTACAGCTAATTGCTAAAGGTATTTATATAGATCCAAGGAAGCTCTTATCTCTCTATATTCTGCATTGATCATACATATAATCAAATACAATGCCTGTTTTTGGAATTATCTTACTAGGCCTATCAAGCAACTGGAAAGACCCCAGGGATTTCTAAATATAAAAAAAAATCACATGTTTAAAATAAAGGATTTGCCAGCAGAGGCTGGAAGCATTCTTAGGTTCATAGGTTCATAGGTAAGCAGCAGGCTTGCTGCTCTTGTGAATCATTTTAAGCTTTGTCCATTTCCCTTTTTGTGCTTGAAATAACATATCCACTTTTGTTATAGATTGGCCTTAGCCATCCCATGTTTGATAATTATGTATTACCCCTAATGAGGAGCCCTCTTCCTTTATTCATAGACTCCTTATGGATGATTTGTGCCTAGATTTCAGGCTATTAAGGATCCAATAGTCCAAGACCTCTTATATCTCTCAGATGGAATAAATTGAACTTATCATTACTATTGAAAGCAGCTATTATAAAATGAATATATTGCATAGACTTCTGTTCTATTTTAATTCTTCTGCTTTAGTAATACATAGAAATTTCTTTAAATTAATCACAACCAAATGAAATGTATTTATACGGCATCCAAAATCCATATGAATATTGTATAATAAATTAATACAAACAAAAAACCTAGGTAGATTAGGAGTACCAGCTTTTAAACTATACTATAATATTATCAGTGCAAGTAGACTATGAAAATATAAATTATAAAGCCAACCAAAATTTATAGACTCCAACTTGGATAAAAATATGGTATAAACACTCACTAAAATATCAATGTAACGGTTTACCTTTTTTTAAAAAAAAAATGAACATTAAAACATTAAGAATACATACGTTTTGACATTCAAAATAAATATCCTTCAAAACTCAGTCAAAAGCTTGAATTTACAAGGAGCCTTTGCTTGTATACAACCTATTCAATTAAATACTAATTTTAAAATTAATAATAAAATGATTGATTTATCTAATTTACCATTGATTTTAGAAAAAAATGCCTAGGATTTCGAGCTATATGGAATCTCTTCATTAAATGAGTTAAGGGATGCCTTTAACCTCCCAAAAGGTTGTATCATTATACTTCAACAATTAAATACTTAATATTTCTCAAACATCTGAATTAAATATAATATATCATAACATGAGTCAGTGTAAGCAAACATGGGATTCTCTTGTCTCTGATAGGTCTATATCCAAGACATATCAATTAAATAATTTTCTTTAAGTTCAAAAATAGCACTACATATTCTAATTACTGCACCAATTTAAACCCGTCTGTCATAATTAAGCAAATAAATTAATCAATTAACCCTCAAATCAGTTCATACTAAAAACCTTTTATACACCCAGTTAATGATTCTTGATAATGCCTATATGACAACAGTAAAAATCCATAAATACCATCATAACAAATCATCAGACTGTCTGTTATGCAATTTTCATGAAACAAATTGCTCCACATACTCTGGAACTGTAATCACCTATGCATGTTATGGTGTTTAATTAATGTCAAGCTAGAAAAAATGAGGTATGTGAAATCCACTTTGTCTTGGGAAATTGCAATGCTAAATATTCCACCAAGTAATTTATGTCAACAAGATATTTATGTTTTAGTTACCTTTTGTTTATTAGTAAAATTTTATATTACCCAAAACTGGATTTACAGGAAAGTCTTATTAAAGGATGAATTAAGGGAGATGGCTTGAAACAAGCCATTGCTCATAAATCAATCAAGTCTAAATCAAATAACCAGTTAGCTTGTAAAAATTGCTGGGGAAGGTTTTTTAAATGTTTGTTATAATCGACTTTTATTAGGTATGTTAAAATTAATTACTAAATTTCACAAGCATCTGTACTTATTTACTCACGATTAATGTTTTGCTAGATCACTGGTGTTTTCTAAGCTTATTTTTCTATGTCTCTCTTTTTAGCATGTACCACTTTTGTATATAGTGTTCTTTTTTGTTGCTTTTTTCTCTAACGTTTAGTTGACATTGTATTTTTTTCAGTTTATGTAATATGCTTTATTGTTCTTTTTAAAATTCTTTAAAATCTTAAATAAATGATATTGGAAAAAGAAGACTTCTTATATATCTACAAATCAAACAGTCCCACTAATACTAGAACTAGGGATCTAAACTTGTTTCAGTAAATTAACAAAACATGGTAGAGAGTCAAATTGGCCACACAGTGCATACCTGCATACCTTTTCTCTGGAACAAACTTACACACACATTAAGTAATATGATGCACTTTCTTCCTTCAAAAAGAACTTAGAAAACTAGATGGGTATCAAAAATACACTCCTAGTATGGCTGGCCTATTGATTCTTCAAAATGAGATGAGTTCTCTATGATTGGGTACTGGCAAGGTGTAAATGACAATTGTGCCCTATTGCCTTGTATATTCGATGTTTCTATAATTAGAAATAACAACAGATACAATCAGAGATTTTTTTCTGCCATCACTATGTCCATATAAAATATTTTATTTTATTTTCCTTGTCCAATTACAACAGCATTTTATGTATATAATGTAATTTTTTCAAAAGTGAAACATTTTCATTTGTTTATTTATAAAAGTCTCTGGTTGATACCTTGCTGTATTAATTGGTATCCTCATGACATTGTATTGACTGATGATATCTGATTTATTTATTTATTTATTTTTAAGTGAGACTGGCTAACAGCTGTTATTACTTAATGCTGGTTGCTTATTGGAAAAGTATTCAGTATCTGAAATCTTGCTATCAACAAGGCAGGGTGTACTATAAATACAGGAAATGGTTTATGTAACTGGAGAGGCATCAGTGGCTATGAGTGGAAAATGCAGTGAAACTGCCCATATGAGAAAACAGTCTGGTTAGGAAAAGGTTATTATTGGTAATATTGAGCTAGGAGGCACTGAGTTCAGGCTTTGGTAGATGAAATCCTTTGGAATCAAAAATTATAATCCTGTTCTATAGCTAGGGGCTTAAAGCTTATTTGGGTGTGATTTGTCATATATAACCCTAGGCAGTAGGATGTACTTGCCAAAGCTCTTAAGGCCAGTCTCCCCTTCAATGAAAATAGCTACCAATTGTGCAGATTAGGCCCAATAATTCACATGGCTCACAGTATTTTATGGCAGTGGTGGGATTTAAACTCCATTTGTCCTTCACATTATTTAATACTATCAGGGTAACATTTGAAGGTGTTATCCTTGTTTGTCAGATGTAGATGACAGCAGTAGGATTCAATCCCCATTCTGCCTGTAACTGTTCTGGTTTAAACAAATGCTTGGTCGACTAGGAAAGGAATTACAGTACAAAAATAGTCCAAAAATCCAAATTAATATGTTTTAAACACTTTAATATAAGAATAAAATAAAATGAAGCAATAAGTCTAGAAAATCAAGAGCTTTTATCTCCAAATTCGAAGACTTTATCAAGATGAAACACAGTCTGGTAAGCAATCAATTTAAATAGTCCATGAAACAAAATTAGACCAATCACAACCCTGTAATCATGAATAATTTATGCAAAACATGATTACATAAGTTCACATTAAACCCAATTGTGTATACAACCTATAAGAAATATATAAAATATGTGCTTATGTACATTTTCCTTTCCTAGTCGACCGAACATATGTGTATTAGTTTGTTTGTGCTTTATCTGGTTTATTTATGTTTTGGTTTACAATGATGTGGATATATTGTAAAATGAAGTTTTATAACATGCAAAAACAGTCTTATCTCACAAAGGAATATGGATAGCCTTGCACCCAAGACATGAAATAATTTAGTAGTGCACATTATACAGCAGCTGTTTTTAGTTCAGAGCAGTAAGGGCACTGGCAAGTTCAGTTCTGAGAAATATGCCAGCAAATCAGTGGCACAGGTGGTAATGTATAATTAGAAGGATTCCCACACACTAATTTGAATTTGAATGATTTAATAGTCACATAGTGTCCAGTTAAAATTCAGTCCTTTTGTCACAGAGACAGCTTGAAAGGGGCTATAAGTGTGCGCTCTGCAGCTAAAGGGCTACTCAGTGTGTCGCTGATGATTATAAAGTGCAACAAGAATTAAAGTTGTTAGAGATGGATTTGAAGATGGCATACCTACTGGCCAAGATAACAAAACAACTTGATACTGCAAGATAGAAAAAGAAGTGTCAACATGAAGCTGCTGAGAGAGTGAAGGAGTATGGAGGAAGTGCAAAGGAATGTGAAGGAAGAAAAAAGGAGTTACAGCTTATAAAAAATAATTAGCTTTTCCCAAACTGATGTAAATAGTAGTGGTTACAACTCAGTATTAGATGCCAAGTCTGACACTAAATTATTTCCTCAGTATAAATATGAGGATGGCTGCATAGTTTCATTTCAACATTTGAAAGAATGCATAATCAGAACCAAGTTGACCAAGGGCAATGGGTAAGGCTTTTAACTCTTTTGCTAATGGGTAAATCTATTCATAGTAACAGTTTATATGTTATATTTTGATAAATTTGACTTTAGTAAAATGTGGTATATGTATGTATACTACTAGTTTACATTTCATATGCTGTTTGCTTTGACTATTATAAGGTGTCATTTTGAAATGTTTATGCTCACACCTGAAATTTATAGCAAAATGTTTAGAAGACTTATAATATAACCAGAAATCAACACTTACTTTCATAGGTGGTTGGTGGATATCAAATTAGCAATTTTGAAATGCTGTCATACCTTCAGATTAGGGAACAAGCACTCAGTGCTTTGAGGATATACAAATTTGTTTCACTTACTAGGCATGTGCTTCAGCTGAAGAGATGCGTATAAGGTTAAAATGTCTAAGGTATAGAAAGAAAAAATACTTTTTAAGACTGCTGAGAATATTGAAAAAATAACTACTAAAAAAGAAGATATAAGAATGAAACGCAATGAAATTGGCAGACATGAATATATAGAAAGTATGGAAAGCAAAAAGATAAAAATGAAAAAGTTAAACCAAGATATTGTTGTAGAAATATTAGGTTGAAAAATGAATGATAAAGTAAGTTAATGACAAGGGTTATTGATGAATCTTCATTTGAGTCAACGAGAAAGTAAAACATACAAATAGAAAATCTAAAGGAAATGTAGCTTGAAGAAAAAAAGGAGGTGAGACTGGTGTTCAGTCTCTGAAACAGAAGGTGAGCTTCATCACAGAGGAAAAGGAGAAGGTGTTACAGAAAGAGTTAAAAGATGTTCTCAAGCAGTGTCCTAATGATATTTCTATTGTGCCAAAAATGCAGGAGCACTAAACAAAAGAAGGTTCTATGCATCAGGTTAATAAAGAAAAAGAACAAGAAAAATTAAATAAGTTAGCAAAAGCAACTCAAACAGAAGAGTGCTGGTATGAGATTTCTTTTCTTGGAGAAAGGTTATATAGTGAGGTCCTACTACTTGTGTTTCTAGAAGAAAAGGTAGCGCTTTCTACCTCATGACAAGCTGACCTTCAGACAACTTGAGAGATGGTCATACATCAGTTAAGCCACTTAAAATGTTAAAAGGCTCAGCAGGAAGATAAAACTTTGAGTTAAAAACAAGGGGATTTTAGCTAGAGGTGTAGAAGATCATTAATAAGATGTTTGTACTTCTTGTCCAAACCTTGTATTACAGAATGACTCATTATCTGATCAGAGTCTGTGGGCCAAGCTGTTGCCCTGTAAAGCAGGTGTAATGCTGCTGATTGTGTTTCCTGGAAGAAGCCTCAAGAAGCGCTGAGTATTAAAAAAGAGATAAAAGATCTGGAAGATGGATCCTTAGAAAAGGAGTAGAGTAAATTACATAGAAATAAATGGAAATTGTGAGAACAATAAGTGTAGAATAATGTTCAGGAGGAGGAGGAATGAGGCTTAAGGGAAGGCAGAAATTGGGCAATTTATGCAATGTTGGACTGATGATAGTTATGTTTATTTATTGACTTTTGATTATTGGGAAGGTCCAACTAGGTAGCTGCCCATTTTCAAAGGAGACCCAGGAAGAAAAACTTCAAAGTATTATAAAAACAGGTTTACTATCAAAATCTCACCATACAAATAAATTCCCATTTGGAACATCAAAGGGAAGAGCTAAAATTAAACTGTACATCCACTTACAATGCCAAATCAGCTGAATGAATTCAGCAGATTTGACATTGTTGCCAAACAGACCAAGTGATATCTGTATAGGAGCTCAGGTAAGTGAAACTTCTACACCTCACATCACGTTTTTTTTCAGGGGGCAAGCCTCCCTTTACCCCCCACACCCTCTGCTAACTATATATTCTAACTCCGTGATCACACTACAGTGAGGAAAGAGATAAATGTCCCAAGCCACATTGTACCGCAATCTCTGTGCAGTACATCAATTTCATATCAGTGAATCCACAGTAGCATTTGTTGATATGAACTTTTGAACAAGGAGTGTTCAGCAACATGGACAACTGAACATCCATCTTTCGATTGTCCATCTGCAAGCATCTCCACTCGACATTTTGATAGTAAACCAAAAGTAATTTTAAGAACAATAATTTTACAGTCTTCAAAAATAATACAATAAAGAACCAAAAAAAAAATCTACAGTTTGAACAATTATACC
Organism: Protopterus annectens; assembly: GCF_019279795.1. Lineage (NCBI taxonomy): Eukaryota > Metazoa > Chordata > Ceratodontiformes > Protopteridae > Protopterus > Protopterus annectens. The sequence continues at coordinate 253,443,614 of NC_056734.1, forward strand.
AATTATACATAATGTGAAAACATTGGTTAAGAATAGCTGCATCTTATATGACAGTGATTTAATATTTAGAGAAATTTTAGCCAGTTTAGAGAACTGAAACATAAGTTAGTATAATACAAACAGGAACTGCAATGTGAAATGGGAGAAAAAAAACAGGGTTATGGCTTATTTAGACATCTAGTCAGGGGAAGCAAGAAAGTGGATGAAGCCCTATCAGCATTTGCGGATGACCTCAACATTTATTGTACAACGCCAACTACGGACATAAAGAAAATAATGTCTGCTATTGAAGACTTCTCCACAATGTCAAACTTAAAATGAACCTCAAAAAAACTAACATCTTCCCCTTGAAAACCCCTAAACCTTTCTCACTTTTACCGCTGATAGGACAAGTAAAAATGGAAGAAAGAATTAATAATTGGGGATTATATTCTCCACAGACAACAAAGATTTTTATTCAAATAATATAAAACAAAAATGGAACCACATTCTACTAGACTTAAATAGATGGAAAAATCTGAAATTACCACCATTAGCCAAAGTCTCAATTATAAAAATGAATATCTTACCCAGACTATTATACATCTTCATGTCCTCCCAGCTAATCATATCCAAGAAATTCTTCAAGCAGATTCACACTGAATTTTCTAAATTTATATGGGAACCCAAAAAGAGCAGAATTTCATATGATAAGCTGATGACCCCTAAAAACAAAGTTGGATTAGATTTACCAAATTTTGAAAGCTACTATCTAATTATAAACGCCAATAGAATCTTGAGAATTGCAAGCTACAATACATCAGACAAAGCTTGGTATCCGCACTGGGTAAGAATATATTTTAAACATGCCAAAAGCCTGGATATAAACCCCAAAGCATTGCCATTCCTAAACAACAATAGAATGAAATCATATAATCTAATAGATCCCCTTAAATATTCCATAGCACTAACACAAAAACTTTTTGAATCATTAAACCTGCTTCAACCCATGATGATATTACAACCTATACATAAAAACCCCAACTTTAAAATAAATAATCAGATGATAGACTTAAAACGCTTCCCCTATATAATAAACATAACCATACAAGATATATACCCATACTTAAACGATTCTATTCAAGAAATAAGAAGTCAAATGAACCTTCCTAAATCATATTTGCTGATCCTGAGACAGATTAAAGAAATGTGTATGAGTTATCTTCATGATATCACCATTAATAAAGAAGAAATAATGAAATGTAAATTACTATGGAAAACTCTTTACTAAACAAGAAATATACAGCATGCTCATACAAAATGATAAAGGATATGAAATTTCAAGATCATATACTCATATCGGACTATTGGAAGAAAAAACTCCCATCTATTGAGAATCACAAATTAACCCAAGCAATCAACCTAACAGTAAAATCCATATCACTTCAAAAGTTAGCCTTCAGTCAACTCATGATATATAACAATGCATATTACACGCGCCTTAGCTTGCATAAATTTAACTCTAAAAATTCCCCAACTTGCCCACACTGTAAAGATAAAACTGCTGACCATTTCCACATGTTCTGGAGCTGTAGATGTGTATTCAAACTTTGGAACTCCCTGAAATTGCAATTACAAAAGATGGGCTCTCAATCATCAACGCTCACCTGGGAATTTATGATATTACATATTCCCCAAAATAATTTATCTAAAAACCAAGTAACCATTCTTATTAATATATTTCTATTAATGAAACTCTACATAGCCACCAACTGGCTTAACCTGTACAAGAACTCCTGGGAGAATTTCAGAATGTAGGCGATTAAACATATACTAGCCCACAAATACATAATAAACAAACACACCAAAAATCCCAATCACTTTAAACTCTGGGAACAGATTTTTAACATTATACTTACATAAACCACTAATCCAAGTTACAATACAACATACACAAGAATCCCAGCAACAGCATGTAGTCATAAACCTAGATATTGTTACTAACCCTGGAGATTGCATTCAGAGGAAGTATATGAAGTTAACCAGCTTTATAAATATGAAACTGTGAAAGCATCTATGTACATAGTGTAAATATGTTTAATTGTATTGTCTTAGTTATGATTTAGTATAACCTGAATGCAGAAAATATGTACAACACACATCTGTATATGCTAACTTGTATACTGCTGAAAAATAAATAAATAAATATTATTGAAAAAAAAAAAGAAAGCGGATGAAGAAGAGTGAGTAACGGGGTGTAATGTATGAACAGGTACTTGCTCATACTGAGGAGATATAGGTTATCCTGGAGCTGAGCAGGAAGATGTAAGGGAACATTAAGCCAGATGTTATTTTGATGGTTGTGGATCCTTCATCCTCAGACAGTTTACTGAGGAAATGGGGCGGTAGTTTTTCCACGCTAAGCACTTTGTGGAAGAACCTAAAAACTGAATTGTGGGGTATACACAGATGTAGTGAAGGGTGAGAAAGAGTGCAAGATGAGGTTGACCTGGGCATAAAATGACACTAAGAATACCTAAAATGGCGACACAGCAGTAATGTTAGACCCCAAGGAATTGAGGTTAAAAACTTAGAACCACTACTAAATAATGCCAACAAATATGCCAGCCACATGAGCTAAAGATAAAAGTTTGTTGCAGAATACTAAGGCAGAGTATTCAAAAGCATGCTCCATCTAAGAATTGGCTTCATGTTGAGCCAATAGGAATTAATGGTGACTATCATGATGCTTAAGATGTGAAACTGCAGAGAAAGTAACGGTGGATTTGTGATAATCAGGAATAACAATTGTCTGATCTAACAAGGTGTTCATTATAAAAGAATGGAAAAAGTGCAAACTAGGGAACTAACCATGGAGTGGCGGTCAAAATGTCACAAAGGAGAAACAGGAGGAGAGTAATTGCTGGAAACCAGACTCTAATCCAGAAATATTCAAAAAAATTGAAACCAGTCATGACCAAATAATTAATATAAACCTGATATGGTCTAAACAAAAATAAAAGCATTCCTTCTCAGACATCAGGACACACAAGCAAAAGCAAGGGGAAACTGAACACTTGATAACATCAAAAGAGCTAATGAGATAAACAAAGCTTAAGGTGGCCCAAATGCTGAGAAGGACATATTCCCTATGCTAATGATGCGACAAACATCCATAGCAAGACAGATGATAGTTCTTGATTACAAAACCTCTGTAAATGCTGCCCAACAATGGATTTTAAACAAGAGTATGTCTTTGTTAAAAAATAAAAACAAGCACGCGCCCTTGGATGTGAACTCACTAACTATTATCAATAACAAGGATGTTAATAATGTCAAACTCAGAAACAGGAGACAATGAAATAACAAGGGATCCTACAAGACAGAAAGATTGTGAGTTCATGTTAGTGCTAGATGGGCAAACATATAACATAAAAGATAAAAACATAAAAAGGGATCAGTGAAGTAAAAAAGGACTTTGTAATATCAAGATTGTATTGTTATTTGTCAACCAAGCCAATTAATATGCCTTTCTCAAAGCCTTTTCATCTATTCATCTGGACCACAAAGGCAAGAAGAAATGATGTGTATGGTTGTATATGTGTATAGATATATATATATATATATATATATATATATATATATATATATATATACACACACACACACACACACACACACACACACACACGCATATATATATATATATATATCTATATATACATATATATCCTTCAGATGATTGAAGTTTCAAAACTTCAAATATCATATGGCCGAGGACAAGATGATCAAAGTTTTGAAACTTTGTATGTTCTGAATTGAGATAATGTGGAATGGGAAATTTACCATTTTTCTCACTGTAGTGCAATCTTGGAGTTAGTATATTTAATTAGCCGGGGATGTGGGGGATGCTGGGGGGCTCACATCCTGAAAAAAATGTAAAAGGAAACTTTTTTTGTTTTTATTTTATTTTCTAATTGATGTTCAAAGTTTCAAAACTTTGATCATCTGATCCTCGGCCATATGACGTTCGAAGTTCTGAAACTTTGCTCACCTGATGTAGATGAGTGTGTGTGTGTGTGTGTGTGTGTGTGCGTGCGTGCGTGCGTGTGTGTGTGTGTGTGTGTGTGTGTGTGTGTGTGTGTGTGTGTGTGTGTGTACATATACATATACATATCTATAATGTGCTTGGTTAATGAATAAACCAAAAAAAAACTGCATCTGTATGTAGAGAGCTTTTTTCAGCACCAGTACTGTTTACAATATTCCCAGGCAAAGAATTCTTAGTAGTAGAAAGTAGACATGCTATTTAGGAGATAATATGAGGTGGAAATGTCAAATCAATACCATCTTTGTACAGACAGCAAGCAATGGTATGAATGGTGCTGTTTGCTTATCTTTTAGAATCAGTATTATAATGAACTTGTCCTGATAATACTCCAAGATACAGATATGACAGTGTGTACTATAATTAGAGAATCATAAAAGAAAAACTGAAACAGACCAAACTAGGTATGTATTCCCTCAAAAAATATACCACTAACCACCCAGTCATTAATATTGTAGATTTTTTAAGAACAAAAACAGCATAAACCCTTCAGTGTACATACTGTCACCAAAGGGTCTATATTATATCATCGAATGCTTAAAAAAGCGACCACTGATTGATTGACCTAATTTAAGCGAAAGCTTACAATCTCAAACTGTCAGATCAGTGATTTTTTTCCCAGGGAAAAAAATCGCTGATCCAAAACACATACACACAACACAAGCACACCAAACAAACAGAAATCCACACACATACACCTAAAATCTGATACCTAACCCTACACTAAACTGCACACACCACTAACTACCCACTTACCTTAACCCAAACCTTAACCCTAAGGTCTGTCACTATCGCACACTCACCTCACCCTCTCCCTAACCCTAACTCACTTAAATCCGCCCTAACCCTCATGTCCACTCAATCGCACACACACTTAACCTGAGCCCTAACCCTAACTCACCTAAATCACCCTAACACTCACATACACACAATCGCACACTTACCTGAAACCGACCGGTAACTTTCCACCATAACACTGAAAATACCGAAACAACAGAAACAGACAACCAAATTCTTTCCCCAGGAAAAAATTCAAGTTTCTGTTGCTTCGATATTTTGCAGTTTCGCGAAAATAAGTTTGATCAATCAGCGTTCGCTTTTTTAAGCGTTCGAGGATATAATATAGACCCGTCACCAAACCATTCTTACTTTCAGACTACCAATAAAATGTTACTTGAATGTGGACTAAATCGTACATTTACTTGTAATTCTGATAAGGTAGTGAATTCAGATGTATGTGTGAAGTGTGATTCATTTTATATGGTAAAAGCGTAGGGAAGTTGTCAGTCAGACTTGTAAAATATATAAACGCAATCAAAAATAATTTGGCAACAAATGCTCTTTACAAACCTTCCTTAAAAATTGAGGATGTTAAGAAGATTACATTTTTTGGAATGGATTTTATTTAAAAACATTCCTGGGGATTCAGGATCACTGAGTCTCAATCTTGGCCAAACTAACACTGCTTACCGCATATACAAGACGAGCCTCGAATCTCACTAACAATGCATGCAGCCTTGCTAATGTGCATGATTATGAGCTGCTAATTGTGGCTACAGTAGGGAGCCATGGGAAGATAATGTAAGATCAACTCATGCGCACAGTAAAGTGCAAGCCGCTGTTCTAAGTATTGATCAAGCATGAACCTCCAGTGTAGCTGGTGTGAAACCATGCACACAGATCTATTGCTGCAATTCAAGGCTGCATATAAGTGTAGAAATGGTTTCTGGAAGGATGTAAGGGAGGTATGTTTAAGGCTGGATGGAAGAGGTGGTAGTAGGTCCACAGAAACAAACAGAAATGGGCTAAAGACAGCAAAGGGAGGTGATGATGGATGCAGAACACAATGGAGTACTGGGTATGAGATCATATCATAAACAAACTAAGAAGCAATGAGACTAAAAGTGTAAATTTTACCCATTTCCAGTGTGCAGGCTCTACCTGCAGTGTCAGAGCCTTCATGTCCTTCACCTATAGCTTACCTGACAGCTCTGCCTTCATTGTCAAGGTTTTTATACCATACTGAAGTTCTGGTCATACTTCTGTTTTGTGCAGCTTATATTTCAGCTTCTTTGGCATTCTTCTATTACACACTACCCCTAACCCTCTGTATCAATTGGCTGCAGCTCCTCTGATTCTAGCTTTGACCTCCTAATTCAGACTTCCCTTATCTTCAACCACTACTCCCACATTTTTGAAGCTGTTAACCTGTTCTAATGTTTTTCCTTCAATCTCATTTTTCTACTTCTTATGATTGTCTCCATTTATTGCCATGGCAACTATTTTTTCTGTACTGTTTCATTCCATGTGTCTTCAGTTGTGCATTCCACCACCAGTTTTCCTTATGTACCTTATGTGACTTTTTCACTGTGGATGACTTGCAATGTGTAATTTTACCTCAGTGCTCTTTCTCTAATTTGAGGAATTCTACTTAAGTTGCATGTTTGCCAGTCTTCTATGCAATCATATTACTGTTTCTCTTGCTGAGCCATGTACTGGCCACCACCAAGCCATTTTCCAGATAGAGCTTTACTATGGATTTTCCTTCTTTTTTCCTGTTGACTCACTCATGTGGATAGAGGCAGTCCTCATATCCTGTTCTGTCTGTCTCAGTGTGAGCACTCAAGCCCCCCATTATAATCACTAACTCATGCTATCTAGATTTTCCTAGTAAGTGTTCCAACTGCTGCCTGGGTGCATTATTTTCTTCTCTAGCACAACCCCTCTGTGGGACTTAAGCTAAGATTACGAATGCTGCCCTACCTTTACAATGGAATCTGACTTCTATGAATCTATCACTAATTCTGTTGGCATCCCTTAAAGTCAATGGAAGACTCTCCCTTAGCACAATTACTACGGCATTTCTATTCTGTCTTACCCCCCTGAGTAGGAGTCTCTGGATCCAAAGCCAAGTGGCTTTGCTGCGCTGCCCTTCCACCTTGTCTACTGAATACCCAGAATGCTCAATCTCCTCATTATCATTATGTCATCCATTTCTAAGCTTTATTCATATTTATTCATATTTCAGGTTGATTGATTTTAAGTCCAGATTTCACCCCGCTACCCTACTTGTAGATAAAGACTGATTTCACAAGCTTCATTTGCTCAAGGTTCAAGACAGTGAGAATCAAAGCTCCTCTGTAAAACATTGTGTAAGTGACTTGTTTTGGCAGTGATGCCCTTTTGGGAATAACTTCCTCCTTCTTTGTAGCAGTATATGTAGGTATGGAGGTGTGAGGGATTCACCTCCCTGAAAATGCACTTATAATGTATTTTTTCAGTTACTTTTTTCTCAGGAAGTGGAGTTTGGGGATTTTGGTACTCAGCAGGTTTTGTCTTGACCACTCATAGTGACAGCATTTTATTCATCTAAATTATATTAGGTAATGTGAACTGGGCTAATAGACGCTGATCTGCCAGCAGCTAATTGACTCAGGGCTTCTGGGCTGTATTACAGGCATGCACACTCACAAACAGCTAGACATGATAAAGGCCGGAGTAGATCTAGTCTTCAACTCACTTATGACTGGCAACTACCCATGACCAGTTTTGGTGACATTAGTCAACATGACCAAATCAACAAGAGACAGCCTTTACACCACTGAGCGTCTTGCCCTAACAAGGCATGTAGACTGTGATCTGCATCCTTCTCTTCCCTAGACGATACTGAGCACAGAAGTTAGCCTAATGTGATTGCGCTATGCAACTCTTTTACTGATAGGCAGTACCTGCAGTCATTGCTGTAGCTCATGATTCCATTCAGATTTGGATGAGTTTGAGGTACAAACACCCAGCATGTTCTTTTGAGGTGGGAGGTACCCCACACAAATGCAGAGAGAATGTGCAGAATCTGCACATGCATTGGTCACTCTGTATTGGATTATTATTATGACCTCAACGTGTTAATAAAACACATATGTTAACATCTGTTGCAATAAAAATTATGTGTATATAATACTGTGATTATTATATTGATACATAACTCATGTAAAGTTACAGATACCTATATACAATGTCACATGTAATATAGTTACTTGTAGCTTATTAGAGTAAATATATATATATATATATATATATATATATATATATATATATATATATATATATATATATACATACACACACCACACACACACACATGCACATGCACACAAAAAAAAGCATATCATGAGTATATAAAAAGGTTACAAATTGTATATAGAATTTGTCTGTCCACTTCCAAGGTTATTAATTTGTTTAAGAGAAATATTCAGCTAATTGAACTGCTAATACCATATAAAATAAGGAAAGGGCATCAATAAGAAGGCCTCAGGACTAAAGAAAAATATTTTTGGAATCTTTTAATGTGGTCCATGTCAATTAATTCCAGTTAGGGGTAATTTTACAACATTATAAAACATTTTGAAAATGAATTACATGACAGTTTCCCTTGATATGCTTATGATGTCTGCTTATATAGCTTATGAATATAATGTCTATTACATGTTGTAAAAAGCCTGTTCAGTTTATGATGCAAATACATATCAAAAAATTCATTTAGTCTGTTAAAGACTTGCCACATTATTAATACAATAGTTGTAAACTATCAGAGTTAATGAAGATTCAGTGCTACGCTAAGGTACATACATGCTCATCCCGGCATTATTCTTTAGGCTGTGAGAGTGTCTGGCCCATAAACCAGCTTCTACATCTAAACTGAAAGAGCTAAGGGAGAGGGAAAAAGACTGGAATCTATAGCCATCTTTATCCCTCAGCTCAAGAAGGAAACAATGTACCAAGCCTTATGTTTTAAGTTATAACACTGTATCCAAGCCTACTTATGATTAAGGATAAAGCTGAAACATAGTACAGACAGTACTACTAACACCAACCATGCTGCAGTTCTATAATAAGAATATTCAGTTAGTTTATTCTTCTTTTTGGAAACAAGCCATTAGTACAATCAGGTGCACATGTGATAATATCTTATAATCAGAAATTCCACTACCATCTATACATTTAGTTCTTGCTACTTATAAATGTCCAACAGCATAAATCTGATGCGTAAAAGAAAATGGTTTCCATACATTTATATCACCAAATAAATGGAATGTACTACTTAAGAGGTTATAACCAGTAGAATCAGGAAGCAAACCTAGCAAACCTTCATCTGCGGAACATCTTAGCAACTTATCTGTTTCATGTTTAAATAAACCATGCAGAGTGTTGCTGCCAGAGCAATTAATTCAGATTCTTTCAGTAGTGTAGGACTACAGCTTATAGCATAATGCAACCTTCTCTCAATGCTGTATATCTCCTTTAAAAGAAATAGTGGCAAAAATAAATAAAACATTCACCTGAGGAGGATGGACCACCAGAAATGTAAGATATACTTACACTAGCAATACAGAGAGTACAGTTATAACATTCAGCCAAAAGAATTATAATGGCAGTAAAAGCTGTATCTAACTTATAATCATAGTTACAGAAGGTCAATGGTGGTAGTGTCACAATGTGTAAAGCATTCGCGCAAAGTAAGATTTGCTTTCAGCTATGCCCAAACAGGTTTAAACATAGCTCATTGGTTTTATTTTATTTTATTTGTTAAATGGGATAAAACATTGGTAACCATGGTCTAATTTGTGACTCAGTGCTAGATGATAATGTCAGGTACTACAACAATCAATACAAAGAACAGAAGCAAAGAAATCTGAAAATACTACAAGTTGAAGCTGAATGATATACGATGCTGATATGCTGTATAGAATATACTATATTTATATTTTATATACAATTTTTTGATGATAAAATGTGCATTGCTTTTTACATGGATATACTGTGAACATGTATACTGATGTGCCTTTAAAAAGAAGGCTATTGTATAATACTTTCAGTCTGATGGTGATTAAGGTTTATGATGAGAGATGGAACTGTTAACTGCCTTTCACCTAAGTTACTTTTTTCACCTGAACTGTATTCATCAACAGTTTAACAGTACAATAAAAACTAACATACGGAAATAATAACTACTGAACAATAAACCTACAATACACTGGATAACCTAGATAATATAACTATAGGGGTATTTGTTTTGGACACTAGTTTTTATATTGAATTCATGAATATGTTGTTAAATAGTGTTAATTATACTAAAATTACATGGCATGAATGTGATGTCATTATAACTAATGTGTTAAACACTATAAAGAGAACTTTTGAACAAAACAGAATAGATAAGGATACATTTAATTATTTAATGGTGAACAAACCCATCATTCCATTTATTTATGGGCTTCCTAAGCAGCATAAATCTATTACTATGCCTTCACTTGGACCTATAGTATCTGCTAGAGGGAGGGTAACTGAACCACATCTACGTTTTTAGAAAGCCAAATAAGACTGGGTCTTGAAAAGGCTGGGACAATCATTAAGGACACAAATGATTTTTGAAGCAACTATATGATTGGTCTTAGAATGTGAATTTTACTAAATATATTTTTGTAACTTTAGATATGGATTCACGTCATTTTCTTTCGGCTCTTCCTGTTAGGGTTCATCACAGTGGATCATCTGTTTCCATTTCTTCCTGTCCTCTGCAGCTTGCTATGTCACACCAATCACCTGCATATTGTCTCTCACCACATCCATAAACCTTACCTTAAGCCTTCCTCTTTTCCTCTTACCTGGCAGCTCCATCCTTAGCATTCTTTTCCCAATATACCCAGCATCCATCCTCAGCACATGACCAAACCAACGCAATCTCACCTCTCTGGCTTTGTCTCCAAACTGTCCAACATGAGCTGAACCACTGATATACTTATTCCTAATCCTATCCATCTTCATCACACCCAGTGCAAATCTTAACATGTTTAATTCTGCCACATCCAGCTCTGACTCCTGCCTTTTTGTCAGTGCCACTGTCTCCAACCCATATAACATAGCTAGTTTCACCACCCTCTTGTAGACCTTCTGTTTCACTCTTACTGGTACTCAACTGTCACAAATCACTCCTAACACTCTTTTCCACCCACTCCATCCTGCCTGTACTCTCTTCTTCACCTCTCTTCCACACTCACCATTACACTGAATTGTTGATTCCAAGTATTTGAACTCATCCACCTTCGCCAACTCTACTCCCTGCATCCTCACCATTCCTCTATCTTCTCTCCCATTCACACACATATATTCTGTCTTAGTCCTGGTGACCTTCATTCCTCTTCTCTTTAGAGCATATATCCACCTCACCAGGGTCTTTTCAACCTGTTTCCTACTCTCACTACAGATCACAATGTCATCTGCAAACATCATAGTCCACGGCAGCTCCTGTCTGATCTTGTCTGTTAACCTGTCCATCACCACTGGAAATAAGAAAGGGTTCAGAGCTGATTCTTGATGTAATGCCATTTCCACTTTAACTGCATCCATCACTCCCACTACAGACCTCATCGCTGTCACACTACCCTCGTACATATCCTGTGCCACTCTTCCATACCTCTCTGCCACTCCTGACTTCTTCATACAATACCACAACTCCTCTCTAGGCATCCTGTCATATGCTTTCTCTAAGTCCGCAAAGACACAATACAACTCCTTCTGATCTTCTCTATATTTCTCCATAAACACACTCAAAGCAAACATTGCATCTGTAGTGCTGTTTCCCGGCATGAAACCATACTGCTGATCACTAATCGTCATCTCCCTTCTTAACCTAGCTTCCACTACTCTTTCCCATAACTTCATGCTGTGACTGATCAATTTCATCCCTCTGTAGTTACTATTGCTCTGCACATTACGCTTATTCTTAAAAATTGGTACCAAAACACTTTTTCTCCACTCCTCAGGCATCCTCTTACTTTTCAAGATTTCATTAAGCAATCTGGTTAAAAATTCCACTGCCATCTCTTCTAAATGCCTCCATGCTTCCACAGGTATGTCATCTGGACCAACAGCATGTCCATTCTTCATCCTTTTCATAGCTGTGCTTACTTTCTCCTTGCTAATCCATTGCACTTCCTGATTTAATATCTCTGCATCATCCAAACTTATCTCTCTCTCATTCTCTTCCATCCATTCAACACAGTCTCCTCACTTGTGAGTACATTTCCCTCATTATCCTTTATCACCCTTACCTGCTGCACATCTTTCCTAACTCAGTCCCTCTGTCTAGCCAATTGGTCCAGGTCCTTTTCTCCCTCCTTAGTGTTCAACCTTTCAGACAACTCTCCACACACCTTATCCTTTGCCTTAACCACTTCTATCTTTGCCATGTGCCTCATCTCCTTATACTCTTGTTTACTTACTTCATCTCTCTGGAAATCCCACTTCTTCTTCACCAACCTCTTTCTCTGTATACTGTCCTGTACTTCCTCATTCCACCAGCAGGCCTCCTTGTTCTCCTTCCTCTGTCCAGATGTCACATCAAGCACTTTTCTAAATGTCTTCCTTACCAGCTCTGCTGTAATTACCCAGCTATTTGGTAAGTCTTTACTGCCACCCAGTGCCTGTCTTAACTCTTCCCCGAACTCCACCTCACAATCACCCTTTTTCTACTTCCACCTTCTTCTTCTCCTTCTTGCTTCTTGGATCCTTGATGCTGCCCTCACACTCCTCCTGTTCTTAATCACCAATGTCATCCTACAGACCACCATTCTAATGCTGCCTAATACACTTTCCCCTGTTACAACTTTATGGGCTCCGATCTCCTTCAGACTGCTCCTCTTGTATAGGATATAATCCACCTTTGCGCATCTTCCTCCACTCTTATACATCACCCTATGCTCCTTTCTCTTCTTAAAATACGTATTCACCATAGCCATGTCCATCCTTTTCACAAAATCCACTCCCATCTGACCTTTTGCATTCCTCTCCTAAACACTATACCTACCCATCACTTCCTCATTCCCTCTGTTTCCTTCACTAACATTCCCATTGAAATCCACTTCAATCACCACTCTCTCACCCATTTGGAATACTCACCACCACTTCATCCAACTCACTCCAAATGTTTTTTTCCTCATCTATTGCACACCCGACTTGCAAAGCATATGCACTAATAACATTCATCAATACACCACAGATTTCCAGCTTCATAAATATCACTCTATTTGGCACTCTTTTCACCTCCAAAACACTCTTGGCATACTGTTCCTTCAGGATAACCCTTACCCCATTCCTCCTCCCATCCATACCATGATAGAAGAATTTGAACCCGCCTCCAATACATCTGGCCTTACCCCACTTTCCATCTGATCTCTTGCATGTGAAATATATCAACCTTTTTTCTCTCTGTCATATCAGTTAGTTCTCTACCTATATCAGTCATACTGCTAACATTCAAAGTTCCTACCCTCACTACCACACTCCTAACCTTCCTCCTCTCTACCTGCTTTCAGGCATGCCTTCCCCCTCTTCTTCTCCTTCTCCTTCAGCCAAAAGTAACCCAATTTTTGCGAGCACCCTGTTGGCTATCAGTACTGGTGGCAGTTGTTGTTAACCCGGGACTCAACCAGTCAAGTATGGAAATCTTTATTGTTCTCCGCATATGTCATTTGGCAAAACCTTTATACCAGATGGCCTACCTGATGTAACCCTCCCCATTTATCTGGGCTTGGGAAAGGCATGAAGAAATGCACTGGCTTATGCATCCCCTGAATTGACTATTCACTGTAATACCTAATGACACTGGAGTTTCTTAAGTGAAAGAATATTTGCTAGATTTTACTGAATACCATCAACAGTATATTTATCTGCTATGTGACTTATTACATATGGGTCTGTTGAACAATGTGTTTTTGTTTCAAAAACAACTTTATGTCCAAAAGGGAGGAGTAGCAATGGATACTCCCATTGCTAACAATTATGCCAATATTGTTACATTTATATGGGAACGGAATTTTATTCTATCCACAGATAATGGACTAGCAAGGAATTTTATTTTTTATTGTAGATTTGTGGATGATTTTTTTCATATGGAGAAGTAGTGTTGATAGCTTTAGTATGTTTTATGAAAATGTATCCTCCACATGTTCCTTTCTACATTTTAGAAAAACAATATCAACTGAGAGTACTGACTTTTTGGACATAACAGTGTTTAGAGGCATCACCAATACTTCAAATACTTGTTTATATAGAAAACCAGCTAAGAGAAATGCATACTTACATTGTGATAATATGCACCTGCAGTTTATATTTGACAACATAGTTAGGAAACAACTTTATAGAGTTGTAAGGCTGAACATGATTGATGAGAACATGCAGTTGCAATTACATAACACTGCTGTAGAGTTTGTTAATAGAGGTTATAATAAGCATAAATTAATGGAGATTTGTGAGGATGTTAAGAGTTGGAGAGCTACCAGAGCTAAGTCAGTGTTCTCAGAAGCTCACCAAGAGGTGATAATAAATACATAAATGTTTACAGGGTAAAGGTAGATGCATTTTAGGATATAAATGAAATGGTGCCATTGTTAAAAAAAATCATTAGAAAATACTGCCACATCCTACATGATATGCCAGAATTACTGATGGCAGCCAATGAGAGACCGTGCTTCAGTTATAATCGAAGTCTGAAGCAGTTGTTATGTTATAAACAGCAGACACATATATCAGGGAAGACATGACCAATTAAGACTGATACCTCTGAATGTGGCAGATGTGCTTTCTGTAGTTTCGTTTCTTGTGGTAAATATTTTACTCATCCAGTTTCTAATAAGATCTCCAGACTTAATGCATATGGTAATGGCAAAACTAGAAATGCTGTCTGTCTGGCTAGATGTGCTGCATGTCAAGCATATTATGTGGGCAAAATGAACCAAGGTTAAAAGATCATATCTGTAACCAACTATCTGAAATTAAAAGAGAAATAGTTACCATGTAAAGTATAACATTAGAGATAATGGTTCTGTACATAGTTTTAAATTTTCAATTTTAAGAGTAGTTGATAATAATATATGTGGGAATGATATTAATGATTACACTGAAAAGGAAGAAGTTAATTTGATTTTATGTTTAGTGGCAAATGTTTCGCCTTGTTTGAATGGCTATGTATCTTTAAAGCCTTTATTGAAAGAGATATACAAATGAGCCTGATTGTCATCATGTGACCCACTTTGATATTATATAAATGGTAGATGGTAATTTTTGGTTGATATGCATGAAGAAGCCTTGTTTAAGGCAAACGTTTTTGCTAGCCATTTTAAAAGTTGTATGAATCTAATAAACCACTTCACTACCAGCTGCTTGTTGTTTCAGTGACTTCTATTTCACTTGTATGCCTGGAAATACTACAAGTTAGAGCTGAACAATATATGATGCTGATATGCTATATAGAATGTACTATATTGATATTTTATTTACAATTTTTTATGCTAAAATGTGCATAGCTTTTTACATGGATGTGCTGTGGAAATGTCATATACTGATGTGTCTTTAAAAAGTAAGCTGTCCTATAATACTTTCAATCTGATTTGCCAATTGATGAAGGTTTATGATGAGAACTGTTAACTGTCTTTCAGCTGTTCTACCATTTTATGCGTAAGTTGCTTTTTTCAATTGAACTTTATTTATCAACAGGTTAAGAGTACAATGAAAACTAACATACGAAAATAATAACCATTGATAATAAGCCATGCCATACACTGGATAATCTATCTAATATAATTATATACAAAAAAATACTCCAGCATTATCATCATAGCATGAAGTGTCAGCAATGAAAAAAAAATGTTAAAATTAAGAGTACCGTACAGGCACTTAAAGATGAGATAGTCCTTTACTGAGTCAGTTAATTTCTGTTAATAAATTTTGTGTTACACGTGCCCCATCTTCTTTCCTGAAGTGCTGTTACCCATCTAACTCACTTTTTAACTAAATGAGTTCTGATTCTGATATTTTTTTACTTATTTTTTTATAATAATTTCCTCAAGAAAACTTATGACATTCTTTATACTATCAAACAAATTGACATGGTAACTATTGGTGTTCAAAATAACATGGTGTTACAACTGGAATCCTTTTTGGATAAAAGGATGAAATGCCATTGCAGACCAGAAAACAGCAACTTAGAGTTTAGTGAATACTGCTGTGGTCAGAGTAAGTCATATTTGCCAAAATTAACCACTTTACTTGACAAAAAAAGTAATTTTAGTAAATAATATTTTATCCATAAATAACTGAAACTTTACCTAACATTGGCCACATTTAAATCACCCAAACTTTTCAACATAATGAAGTCATCTGCCTAGCAATCCTGCATGCAGAGAGTTTTGCAGTTTTAAAATGCAGCTAAACTGGATAAAGACAGTGTAGAAATACAGGCAACTCTTTACTGTACGTTATACTTAAAAACCTGTAAAAAATAAAAGTTTATTCTTACTTTCCAAGGACCAGAGTGTTGCATGACTCAGTAAAAAGTAAGCTCAATGAACAGTTCATGCTAAAAGAAATATTATTCATAAAAGCATACACTTTTATAGATGTGTTCAAGCTAAAGGAGAGAGTGTTGTCTTTAAAATGTGGATTTCATTAAATCAAAGATAAACAGATCACAGATTGAATTGTGATTGGGCTTATTGATAGTGTTAGAAATAGAATGGTAATCGGGTTTGCTGATACTGAAGTGTTTAAAAAAAAAAAGTGAATTCAACTTTGGAAAAAAACAATTGAAATTGAAACAAATAGTATGAACTAGTAAAAATACAAAATGCAAATATGAATACAGGAAATAATCTATGTGATGTGAAATGCAAATAAAATGGTAAATTTAGCAAAAAAGCATGGTACTGGCTGAATAAACTATGTGCATGGGAACAAGTGTGAATGCAAGCTTACCAAATGTTTAAGATGTATCTGTTTATGTTACTAGTCAGGGCAGTATTGTACAAGGCAGAATGTGTAAAAATGCAAGAAGAAAGAACATTTTGCTGTCATTTGTAAAACTTAACTAGGATAAGAAGTAGCCAATAAGAATAAAACTGAGTAAAGTGTTCATAAATAGTTTTTCTAATCTTTAGTGTTAATTCAAATATTGAAACAGGTTGGTAAGTTAAACAGCTGATTCTTGAAACCACAGTAATCTTTAAGATTGGTATAAGGTCTGATGTTACTATGAAATCATATGCTACTTAGAGAAGTATCTCAAAGCATCCACAGTCATATGAAGCAGAAACAGAAACTTCAGCAAACTCAAGTGCATTGGTACGTTCCTCAACAGGAGACATGATGTGAGACTGGAGGCAGTGCTCCAAACCATTGAAGGCTCAGACTGAAACTGAATAAAGACAAATACTGTTTTGGAAGATCTTAAGATTCAATATTTGGGTGACAGCATATGTGCTTGTGAAGTCACACTGGGTGTGATCAATATTAGAGCAGTGGATTAGTTAGAGTCCAATCTATGTAACTGAGCTAAGTGAGGCCCTAGACATAATACATTTCTTGAGCACATTTTTACTAGCTCTATTGGTTGTGCTATGTGCATTGACAGATTTATTCAAGTAAGATGTACCTTAGTCATTCAATCCCTTCTGCATGACTAAAAAACTGCTAAAGTTTTGCTTGTGTCACAACCAAAGTGCAGATCCCTGGATCTAGTGTCTCCAGTGCTGTTTGTTAGGGCTGAAGAATTTCCAGCAGTGGAATGACCATAAACCATTGGTTCCACTGAATAGTTCCTACAGTTCTTGACAGAGCATTACCCAGATGCCAAAGGTTACTTAGAAGACTAAGGTGTTTCAATAGCAGAGCAATTTATCTGCCTTGAAAACAACTGCATGTGACTGACATGGTATCCAGAAATCTTGTACTGACCAGACACTATCAAATGCTGAAAGAGAGGCAGCTTCCTATGTGCAGAGCATTATGACAACTTGGCCAATGAGTCTTGAAAGGATAGAAAGTCGAATCAAGCTGATAAACATGATAAACTGTTATAAAAGATTTAAGGGAAGAATTGCCTAATCACTGGACAGAGACAGAGCAACACATATAAATACAATAACATCAGAACACCGCTGTCCAAATATGAAGTTTTGCTACTGCAACAAGACAGAATTGTTTTACCCTCCTAGCAATGCACTGAAGTGTGAAAACAAACACATGAAAGACATCAAAGCATCACCAAGTACCATAGAAAAGCCAAGATGGCTATATGGTAGCCCATCATTAATAGGGACTAAATTTATTTATAAACAGTGTTTATTCACTTAGATTTAATAACTGGGGTAGTGCACTGATTTATTAAGGATCGGTTTCAGTCTCAGCCCAGGAGTACAAATAACACAACAATAATGTAAAGATAAAAGGCATTACAATTAACATTCACTGTAAAATATAACACATTCTATTAATAGTCAAAGAAAGAAATATATTCAAACAGTAAATGTAGCTGGTATTTACATGTTATAAGTCATGAAGAATTATAAAGACAATACTTTTAGATGAGAAGTGTAGACATGGAATGGTCCTGGTACATTGTGTGTGTTGATAAATGCTATGCTGATGGAAAAGACAGAGTAAGATGTGAGATGAGTGCTGTGAGAGAGGTTAGTGTGGGAAAAAGACAGATGAGATAATGGTGGTAGACAGAAGTGTTGAGAAGGTTAGAGAGACTGGTGGAAAATGCAGGTTCATATGTCCATAGGTTGTTACTAGGCTAACAACTAATAGGGCCTTACAAACATACCTGCCCACCCCAAACCATTTGGGTCCTGAGTATCATGGGTGTCTATATGGGGGGGGGGGTGGAATGTTAGTAGGGAGGTAACTAAGGATTTGTTAGTGGGTACAAGTTTGGATAATACTTTTCTTGTTGACAGCCTCTGTCCATAGGGGACATGGGGGCCAGTTCAGGGGGAAATTTACAATTTTCCAGACAATTGTCAAGGTTTTGTTTGAAATTAATCAGGAATAAACTTTGTTTTGCATAGACAGGGAGCCTATTCCATAGTGCAAGGATCTTTTGGGGCATATATCTGTCTCTTCGGCATGTTTTGTTTGTATCACAACCAAAGTCTAGATCCCTGGTGCTGTTTATTTTGAACATGTGCAACAGATCCATCAGGGCTGAGTCTGATGAAGTCCTGTAAGCCAGGCAATGATCCCCTCTCAGCAGCCTGTAGGAGACTGAATACAGAAAGAGAGCCATTAGGCAATCAGTGTATAACAGGGTATTCATGCCCTAAATTCTCCTGGTGAGAAACCTTTGTGGATATTCCAACTGCTGCAAGTGTCTGGTAGGATACATGCCAAGGTGGGCATTGTATTCATGAAAGATCTGATAATTGTTGAGTAGAGTGATACTATAACTTCCATGGACCTGGATGGAATGCTCTTACCTATAACATGGGTGACATAAAATGATTCTCCTATTATATTAGTAGTTGTTCAAAAGCCATATTGTTTTCTAAGTATTTTCCCAGATCCCTTATTGCTGGGTCAACTCACAAGAGTGTTTTATCAATAGAGTAATTATCTTGGGTTGTCAGTTTCCCAAAGGGAATTATAATGATTTTTTGGCATTGAGTTTTAGGCTATGGCTTTAGCACAAGTCATTTGTCTGTATTAAACTCTCTTACAAGATGGCGGTTTCTTGGGAGGTATCAATAATAGCTCCCACTTTGTAGTCATCTGCTTATTTGGTGTGCCAGAGACCTTAAACATTAGCATTGATTTCAAATAATTAGATGACAAATATGAGTAGGTCCAGCATGGAGCTCTGGGTACTCTGCTGGTAAGTGGTCTTTTGGTAGAGGTTGTCTTATCAATCCTGACTTCTTAAGTCCTGTCTATGAGCCAGATGGAAACCCAGCAAGTTATGTAGGAATTTATGCCTAGCTCAGATAGCTTGTCTATAACGCCAGAGGGTAGTATTGTGTCTAATGCACTGGCTTGGTCAAGATATAAGGTATGCACTGTTTTACCCTCATTCATTGCCTTGTTGACCCTGTCAAAGAAGCCTACCATGTTAAGTAAGCGTATCCTTCCCTTAACAAGCCAAATTGAGATGGGTCCAGTGTCTGTAGGTTGCCAATGTCCTTGTTTATGTCTTGGGGTATCAACCTTCAACAGCAGTGCCTATCTTTGTATCTGTTTTTGCATCTAATGATTTTGCTGTTATTTATTTGGAATATCTAGCTGGTTCTCCAAATTGTAGCATCATATTTGAACATATGGTTGAATAAGGAATCCACTATATCATTTCTTTCTACAAATTACACAAACACTTTGGATTTTAACTTGGCTGAATTCTTAAGGACATTTAAAGGAGAAAAAAATTTAAGTTGCATAATTTGCAATTAAATAACTGCTACCTTAGAGAGTGACTAAGAATTGTGAAAGAACTTAGGGTATACAAATCCCTGAATGGAATTGACTTTGGAACAAATTATTATTATGAATTAACTGCAATGTTTGATAGACATGGGTGAGAATTGGTTGATTTTATTGTTAGAAAGAATTCTGTGCTGATCTCTGAATTGTTTGAGGAAATTATTATTTTAAACTTTAAGATTATTTGCTTTTTGATACTTTTAAGTTTAATTATAATATGTTCTAAAAAGGTTGAAAAAAATGTGTGGCAGTTTTAAATAAGAAAAAGAAAATATTAGTTTCAGATTATAATGAGTATGTTAACAACACTGCTCACTAATTTCGTAAAGCTTTAGAGGGACAGTCTGTTAATATCTCACCATCAAATGAGATGATAGAAGTAAATAGACATAACATCAGAGGAGTAGATGTTCTTAAATTCTCACAAGCAGTACAAAATGGTACTGCAGGTAAAATAGATTTGGGTTTGGATGATTTTCCTCCTCTTCCGAAGACATCAAAAAGGCTGTGGAACAGATAACCTTCCACAACTCCCCCCAACATGTAAACTTAAATTTCCCCCATTTTCAGGGGGTAATATCCCCAATGAACAAAATTTAAAATGGGGGGAAATGTAGGTTTAGGAAAAAGGTGCAACTCCAGTCCAGGAACAATCAACAGAATCAAAAATAACTGCACACAATGCTGATAATAAAATACATAGTTCATATGACAGAATTTTAAGTTTTAGAGGTTTTAAGATTTTCAGTTATAGTATACTTGACATTACAAAGGGACACTTTTCTTTGTTTAGTAATGGATTTAAATTCATACTCCCCAAAAAAATGGATATTGGAGATCTTTTACCGGAATCAAAATTATATTATAGAAAATTGATTTTTTTCAGTTAATATAAAGGAATGAGAGTCAGGCTCATGTGGTTCTGACACTAGATGGGTGAAAAATAAGAGTATTTTAACCTGCTCAAAGCCCATTGCTTGATTTATTTGAAATAAAGTTGTGAAAGGGACTTATATAACTTACTGAAAACATCAAAAATGTATCATTTTAATTTAAGTAGGGAAGAAAAACAAATCTTGCAAACACTTAAATCAGATAGCTAATTAAGGGTAATGAAGCCAGATAAGGGAGGGGAAAAGGTGATTGTGGATAAAATGGGCTATACCAGTAAAATTTGTCATATGTTACATGACTCTGACCGATATAAAACAGTCTAATCTATTTATTTTTAGAAGACTTTTTATTAAAAGGAGTCATTTAATTATTAAGTAACATTAAAGTGCTGAGTGCAGATTTTAGGCCCTTACATTCAACTTACCTCTGGTGTGGTGTCTTGAGTCAATCAAGGTATCCCTCTAACCACTCCTACTGCCTTTTCTTTTTCCCCACCCCCCTCTTTCCTCAAACAAATTAAACTGATACAACTAAGTATAGGCATTGGTTCATCCCTCCCACCCCTGGTGCTGCTACATTTATTGGTACTAGATCACACCCCACTTTTTTAAACTAATCAGTAACAACTTGTCACTCAACAGCATCACCAGTCCTTTAACTCTACTGTTCCTTTTGCCTGAGTTTCAAGTCTCATTCGGTAGGTATGCTATCACCCAAAATAATCTTATTAACTCTACTTCTACCCCTGTTACTCATCCCATATCTCCTAACTGCCTATGAATGTCAGGGTCACCCAGGTTTCCACTACCCTAAATTTCAAACATCCATCCCATCTACAACAGATAATAATGCACCCTTACTCACCTCCCTCATGCTTACCTCCTAAACCCCTAAATACTACCATCTTACTAGACCTAGTTACATTAGTCATAAAACTAGACACTATTACAAAACTTTATTCAAAATCTTAAAATTCATACTCAGGATACACTACAACCTTACAAAGGGGACATCCACCCAAACCCTGGACCATCCCCACCTGTTGACCCTAATCCCCCCACTATATCCCCTACCACCATAGCTCCAACAAATAGACCTCCTAACTCACTGCTGGCCTGCCATCTAAACATTAGGAGCATAAATAACAAAACTCAGCACCTGCATGCCCTCTTAGCTGTTCATTCCCCAGATATATTATGCCTAACAGAAATGTGGCTAATGCCTGCCACCAAGGACCATGAGATTCTGCCACCAGGGTATAGTATGTTTCGACTAGACCGTACAACCAGAAAGGGTGGTAGGGTAGCCATACTTTACAAGTCTACCCTACCTGTCACCATAGACACCCAACAACCACCCCAGTTCAATAATGCTGACATTCTTATCTCAAAACTACAAATTAATAAAAACAAAAATGTAAACATTGTCTGTGTCTACATTCTCCCAGGGAGGAACACAGAAACTTTAGAAGACTTCTTATATTGGTTATACAATAACTACCCCCAAGAAAAATTTGTTCATGGGGATTTCAACATTGATTGGAACACTTGCTCTTGTGAAACCCCCACAACCCACATAATCCTCTATGGATTTACTCAAATCATAACCTCCCCCACCAGGACAAGAAAACCCAATAACAAGGAAAGTACCCTTGACTGAATACTCATCAATACCCATCTTCAATCCTATAAATCAGGTTCTTTGCCTGATGACCTAAGTGACCACTGTCTCACCTATGTAATCAAGCTCAAAGTAGACTGCTCCTACCAACCCACCTATAGAATTTTAAGTAACAACAAGAATTTTATTCTCATCAAGTTTCAAAATGAACTTAAGGCATACAACTGGTCGGTACTAAAAAGTCTCCCCCTAGATTAAGCAGTAGCATATTTTAAAACCAAATTCCTTGCTATTCTTAACTCCCATAATCCCAGCTACTCTATTAGAACCAAAGTTAATATTGCACCATGGCTTTATAAAGATACCCAAACCAAAATTTCACTCAGACACAAAGCATGGGCCACCTACCGAAAAACAAAAGCCTCACTTGATCAACTAAGATTCAGACAGCTGAGGAATGACACCAATAAATCCATAACCTTAGACAAAAAGAACCACTACTACCATCTACTGCAAAAACACCAAAACAAACCTCAAAAGTTCTGAGCAGGAATAAACAAACTACTCCACCCAGGCCAAACTGCCACTCCACTCCTCTCAGCTTCCCAACAAAAATCCCAAGTAGACATTGCTAATAACTTCAACAGCTTCTTCACAAGGACTATCCAGTCTCTAGCCAGCCAACTCTCTCCCAATGGCTCCAATTCTAATGCAGCCACACTCAGTACCCAAAGATACTTTACCTTCCAACCTGTTCCTACTCAACTAATCATGCCCTACTTAAGAAACAAAGACCCACCACCCTGACTATCGACCTCATCTCAGCAGACTATCTGCAAAAGGCTGCTGACACTATGCCATACCCCATCTCAACCTTGATCAACAGAGCTATATCTGAAGCTACTATACCCACTATATGGAAACTCTCCCATGTCATACCTCTCCATAAAAGAGGCAGTTCCACTGAACTCTCAAACTTTAGACCCATAGCTATTCTGTCACCTCTAGCTAAAATTATGGGGAAGTGCATACACATACAGCTCATGCACTACCTCACACAGAACAAGCTGTTGTCCAACTTTCAGCATGGCTTTAAGCCACACCACAGTACTGCTTCTGCCCTCCTCTCTTTCTCTAATGTCATTAATCACAACCACAATAGTAAACTAGCCTCAGCACTCTTTCTAGACCTATCCATGGATTTTGACAAGGTTGACCACAAAATGCTTATAAATACCTTGGAGGCCTTCTCCTTAAACAACCATGCACTCCAATGGTTTCAATACTGCCTGCAGGGCAGGCAACAGGGAGTTCTGTGGCAGGACAAGCTATCATCTCACCTACCTATCACATTAGTTGTCCCCCAGGGCTCAATACTAGGACACCTTCTTTTCTCCATCTTTATCAACGACCTTCATTCAGTCATCCCAGATGCTACCTGCATTCAATATGTAGACGACTCCACCTTGATTTGTTCTGACACCTCATCAGCTACTTTATTCACATTAACCCAAAATAACTTCAATACAGTGGAAAAATGGCTCTCCAATCAACATCTAATCCTAAACCCCAACAAAACTAAGCTGCTCTTCTTCTCCCCCACATGTAGGACCCCCCTGCCATCCTTCAACATAACCACTAAATATGGCACTATCATCTCCCTAGAAGCCCAAACTAAACTACTGGGTGTCACAGTTGATAATCTGAAGTTTGATGCACATATCAATCAAACTATCAAATCCATTAATAAAAAACTTGGCTCTCTTTACAGAATCAAACCTTTCCTTACCCCATTGCTAGAACTGCAATTGCCCATTCCCATCTACAATCAACTCTTCTCTATGCCTCACCTTTATTCTCCAACTTAAACAAAACAGATCTTAATAAACTAGCATCCTGCTATAACCACATTGCCAGATTTGCTACTGGCACAGTCTACTGGGCACACCACTGTCACAACCTGAATCACCTAGGATGGCTTGAACTGCCTAGCCTACTGCAGTTCAGCCAACTAATAGTGGCACATAAAGTCCTTTACCAACCAGAAAATACACCTGCACTAAAAAATATTATCAGCCCCTACACCAGCACCCATCCATTGTAATCATCCACTAGACTCCTAGTTCAAATGTACAAATCCAGCTACTTAGCCGGAGACTCTCTGTTTGCCAACTCTGTTGGAAAAACATGGAACAGACTCCCAGCTGATTTGAGCTTAGAACCCTCACTAACTCGATTCAAAAACAAACTCAAGAAATACTTCAAAACTCATTGGTTATGTCCTTGCACTAACCCCAACTAGTGACCTCTCTATTACTTAGGTGCCTTACCTTCAGCTACTTCTAACGTTTTTCTACCACACCATTTCAGGAAGGGTCAATTGTATTACTGCTGCTCAGTGTATCTTAAACCTGAATGCAATGTTACGTATATATAACTTTGAAAATAATGTTATGTTTTGTAAAGTGTTTTATAATAAGTTAGTAGTATATGTGCTAAATGCTGGTACTGTAACCTGCTTGAAACTAGCATCTATTAAATGTTCAACATGTATTATTATCTTGGAGCTTTTCTCCCTAGGCTTCCGCTGAAAATGGACATATATCCAGTCGGACTATCCCGGTCAACAAATGTAAAATAAAATAAAATAAATAATAAATAATTAATTGGATGAATACAAATTCTTAAAGTAAAAAAAAAAAAACACTCATTCTAGCAGCTTTTGGAATTGCAAAGACACACAAAAATGTAACAGAGCCACCTTTTTACATTAATAGCTGCTGCCCAAGGGTCAACGACTTGCCCTTTGGCTACTTTTATAGATCAATCCCTGGAAGGAGCATCTTTCACTTGCCCATTATATTCTAAAGAATTCATGGGATTTCCTTTCTAAAATCAAACAAAAAAAAATTCATAGTGAGGACTGTCCATTTTTAGCCTTAGATGTAATAGATTTATTTAACTGTATACCGCATAATGTGGGTTTAGAGTATTTTCAGTCTTCCTTATTAAAATTGATTAATTTGGAAAATAAGCTGATTAGATTTTTAATGGATTTAATGGAATTGATGTTATTTAACAATTTTTTTGAGGGAGAACATTTTGGACAGTTGAAATAAGTGGCTTTGGGAGCAGACTGTGCCCTGGTCTATGCAAAGTTAGTTATGTACAGTTGGAACAAGAACATGCTATAAATTCTAGTCTATCTGCCAGCTGGAAATGTTATACTAGATTTTTAGATGATATTTTTATTTTCTGGACAGGCCCTTCAGATAAGAATATTGATGTTTTCAATTATATTAATACAACAACAGAATTTGTAAAGTTCACCTATCAAGTTGGGTGTAAGTGGGTAAACTATTAAGATGTTTAAGAATTCATGCTTAAAATCCTTTGAAAAAACAATTTTTCAGGAAAACCACTTTCTCAAGTAAATGTTTACATTTTAGCAGTTGTCATCCTTATCATATAAAGAAAAATCTATTTAAGGGTAAATTAGTTAAGAGCAGCAAGAATGTGCTCTAATTTGGACCTTTTCAAATCAGAGTATAATAAGATTTGCTATATGTTTTTTAGAGAGACATTCCCCGGGATTCATGAAGCTCGGCGCAAGGCCGGCGTAAGGCCTGCGCCGGCGGTGCATGGAATATCCGGCGCAGTAGCGCCATATACATATTAATGAGAGTGCACCGGAATCACAGACACGTGCGTAGTGTACGTGAGCGAGCCCAGGTAGGATGCGTCTGGAGGCGTGTCTAAGCCGGCATGAGGTGAGCAACCTAATGTGCTGACAGCCACGGTCCGCCCACAATAGTAATGGCAGCAGCCAGGTCCTGTGCAGAATGAAACGCACGTACAGTATGCAACATAGTCCACGTCCCAAATTAACGGAGAAGCAAATTGAAGCCAGGAAGGCATAAGTGTGGCCGTCCAAGTAGCAAAGGGTACGATAAGACCGCTCGTTAGGTCGCAATGCACTGTCAGTGTTTACACTCAGAGAAGGTGTACAGCCGCATGTCAGCGCCAAGCACCGACATAGGAGCAGCGACTAAGGTCACCACCTGTCCCACTTTGGTTGGGGCAGTCACTCCATGGACAGTTGTGTCCCGAAAACGTATTAGAAATGCCTGATGTACTACGATTGTAGGACACACTGATACCCCGTATTTAATGTAATGGTAGCATGAATTGGTTATTTCTGTAACAGAAATACCTAAATGACACAAAAACAGAATAAGCAAGGAAATTGCCACAATAATAAGCATATTATTTAGGCAAGCAAGTGAATTTCTATGCTATATAGTGACCGTTTGTATGTGTCGGCCTGCAAAGTCAGATGTGAGTCCCGGAAATATCCCAGATCGGAAAATGGAAAAGGTGGAAACCCCAGTAGCGACATGGGCATGGTCACCAGGGTTACCTGCTGTCCCAATGTGCCATGGACAGTCCCTGATTGGACAGTCGTGTCCCTGCAACAATCGTAAAATGGA